>NW_011341434.1:82136-86970 GCF_000735185.1 Notothenia coriiceps
GTGTGGGGGGGAATCTGTGTGTGTGTGTGTGTGTGTGTGTGTGTGTGTGTGTGTGTGTGTGTGTGTGTGTGTGTGTGTGTGTGTGTGTGTGTGTGTGTGTGTGTGTGTGTGTCTGTTTCTGTGTGGATATACAGTATGTGACTGTGTCCATATCAAAATATAATTTGGGAGCCATTATTCATATGAAAAAGAAAAAAAAAGCAGTTCATCTTTTTTCTTCCTCACTGTGTGCTTTTAGGTTTGATAATTTCTATGAATAGAAATGCTCAGTATCCAAACACACAATTGATGGCTTTAAACCTTAAAGCGGGGAAAGTGCTGCAGGGTATTTTAGGGCAATCTCCCAAAGTGCCATCCTCATCCCCTTCTGTGTTTCTCTACCTCTGTCGGTATGTTCTCCCTCTCTCACCTGTATGCGAGTGTGCTATTCAATCTCTTTTAATCTGATGTACCTCCGCAGCTCTATCAGATGAGCTCATGCACCCGTTTACCAACACCATCCGTCATGTTCCCAATGTGCCCACTTGAATAGATTTAAAACTGGATGTTGTAGAACACTGTTAATTAGGTTCAGTCAGGTATACATTGAATTACAGACAATGGACACAACAACCATTCATCATCCCTTTTAACTATTTATTTCAACTAAGCTTGCTTGCTTACTGGATATGATGAATGATGATATTCAGGTGTTTTTTGACCCGAGTTTGTGGGAAGTGTGTCCTGTGCAGTCGGCTGGTTAGATCACACTCACCTCCCGCCAGAAACGCCTTGATTGGACTCCTTTGTTTAATTACATCACTATGACTGGTGCTTCTATTGGCTAGGGCTCCAACACATTTTACCTGATAGGCTAAGGGGGGGGGACATCTCTAAGTGGTTGAGCCATCACAACAAAGCCATCCAGCCAACCAATCAGAGCAGACCGGGCTCGTGTTTCAGACAGAGGGTGAAAAGAGGTGCTGCAGCACAGGCAGTATGAGAAAATAAAGAGCTTTTTGAACATTAAAGCATTGGAACATGTCACAGTAAAGGAACAAAGTACACATATGAACCTGAACATGAGCATAATAGGGCCTCTTTAATACATTCTTCAAAACCAGCTACTAATATTTGCATTTCCCCTTTGGCAACTCCTGAAGTGCCTCTTGGGTACACATACCCAGTTGCGAATCACAGCTTAACAGACTTAACTCACATGCTATGTAAAGTTACTTTCAATAAAATGGATCATAAATAATATATCGTTTCGATAATACAGTAAGTAATGCTTAATGTGTAATTATATAGTAAAGAAAAAATATTAAAAATGTTTTTATATGTGACATTAGTTTTTAGGATTTTGTGCGCTGTTAGTCAAAGCAAAAAAAACTAACAAGACACCAAAAGTATGAGGAATTACATTTAATCGGTGGTATACAGTATGATACAGTTGGTAAAGATGTAATATTATGTTGTTTGCATAACAAAACACTTTAATTCATGAGTTAATGTGACCAAGAAGTGATTATTTTATTAATTTTAGGAAATGAAAATAGAACAAAGACACAAATAAATCTAAAAGCACAACATCCTGTATATGACCAGATAACCAGATGAGATGAATAGATATAGAAGGACGGTAAGTCAAGTACCGTAGTCTAAAAGCCTGCATGCTTATCTGAAGGCATTCATAAAGTTCCAGTTAATCCGGATGAAAGCGTTAAAAAGATAGCAACTGATAAGATGATAAGGTCCAGCATTAGTGTGAGGGCATCCCACATGTTGTGAAAAGATACATATTTGTAATTCCCAGAGCTGGAAAGATGGACGCAATCATACAATACTGAAAAAAAGCTATTTAACCTCGTCTGAGCAGAAGCTTTTTATAGTTTTGTGTTTGCTTTAAATGATGATCAATTATCTCAGAAGACAAAATAAACAGAAGCTTGATGAGAAATACTACTGATGATAAATGATTTATGAGGACTCTGCAGTACAGTGTGCATTCATTGAGGATGAAGGCTTAATTCACTTACGCAAGTGTGTATAAACATGGTAGTGTAACCATTGTAGTCAGAAGGGAAACTCATCGTGACAGTACAGGATGAACTAAAAACAATCCTTCAATTTTGCTACAACCTTAAATCACCATGAAATACCTCTATAAATTCCCGACCGTGCAGAACATTTGAAAGATAGATACATTCAATGTTCATTTAATCTCATTTGAAAAAATATTTTAGCTTTAATGTCCTCTGTCGTTTGGACAAAATACGGTTTTGCTGGTGGAGTTTAACCTGCGATGGTCCAGGGCTTGAAGAACATAGTGTTCTATAAAGGCTATGTGATTTTAAATGCTACCCTTGTTAAGGAGGAATGAATTCCAATCAATTTTTGTGGCTACAGGATGTTAGTGTTTTATTAAAGTCTACATAGTATAGTGATTAAGACGCCTATAAGAGCATAGTCCCTGCTTTGATTTGAACCGGAAACATTTGTTTCATGCTTCACTCCTCTGTCCAACCTCAATATTACTGTCACTATCCAATAACATGAAAATACTCAAATATAATCTTTAACCTATGTGAGTACCGTACTATACAATGCAAGTGATTCACATACTGGGCGGCAATGCTTTCCAGACGTTGTGGATATAAAACCTAAGGTCATGTCTTTGGGTCTTATTTGGATTCAACACAGTGCGTTCCCGCTCGGGTCGGATCCACTAAACAAATCAGCCCTGATGTGCAGCTAGAGCCTCACAGTTGATTCTCCGCCGGGCAGCAGAAAGCAGAAGATCCATAGCTCTCCTCTTTCAAAGGTCACGCTGCCTAACGGCCACGGCACAGACCGAATTTGTAAGTTTAGGCGAGCTCCAGTCCACAACAATTCATGGATTACTCCCACTGCGTCAGACATGGACTTAGAACCTCAGCCCCTCCTGCGCTGCAAAATCATTTTGCTAATGGGATGCACTGAATGGGTTCTGAACTGCAGGAAAAAGACAGAAAGTTATTTCATAGGTAGCAGCAGATAATCCATTTTGCCAACACAGACCTGAGAGAGCACCCACTTACGTTATCAGCAGCACCGGAGGAGACACTCTAATCCATAATCCACTCTTCATTTGTGATTGCCTACATCAAGAAATTGCTTGCATCATACGTCCAGACCTTGAATAATAACAAAGTATAAAATAACCGGGCTCAGGCTGCGGCTCCAGACCTGGTTTTGTATGCAGAGGTGGTGCCTCGCGCAGCAGCTAATGGTGAGTTTATACTTTTCCAGACATTCAGGCAGCAGTCGTAAAGTGTATGGCTGTCTATCTGTCACTTTGACTATGTCTTTATGCTTGTGTGCGCTCTTGTGTATGAAAAATAGCAGCATAAACCTATACTGGGCCCTCACAGAGTAATTGTCGTTCCAGAAATCGTCATGGTTTAGCAGTGCAAGAACGTTCTATATCAAACGTTTAAAAGAAAAGTTAAGTAATAGGAACATTGCTGCAAAAATGCTTTTCAAAAAGTTGTGGAGTCATTTCATGTTCTGTTTGACATCTGAGGATAAAAGAAAATCTGGAAATGTGTCATGTGGGAAGAACCACAATGCTGCAAGTTGCACATTTGTGTCAGCAGCAAGAAGTAAACAAATGAAAAATAGTGAGCTGTGATTTTGCTTCCATATTTTGCAAGAGAGACAACATGATGAAATGGGCTCTGGTCCCTCCTCATCAGAACTGCTTATTATTTCATCAGACAGTTTTGGCTGTATGCCTTCGTTGACCCTTATTTCCAGTCCATCGCTGACACTTTTGACTTTTGTCACAAAAGGAATTTAGAACTTTAATCAGCAATGGAATTACATTAACATAAAATTAGCGTTTAAAATCAGACGTCCTTTGCATAGTAGTTTAAACATGGGAAGGTCAAACAAAGCAAGTGATTATGTACTTCATCTACAGGATTGAGCATTTGATTAGATGTCTTTTGGTGAAATTCCATGTTACATACACATGAAATAGTAGGCTTGCTAGATTGTCTTCTGATTTAGATGTTTATCGGATCTCTTTTCAGAATATAGCTGTCTTTTTTATTATATTTGTCTACTATTAATTCAGTTTGCTAGTAATTGTTTTGTAAATAAATGATAAAAAAAGCTCTAATTCCCAGAGCCCTAGGTGACATTTTCAAATGCTTTAATTCATTAAAACAACAGTAAAAAGCAACAACATAGAATTCAGGTTACATTCCTCCCATTGAAATAGCTTGAATCCGAACGATTGGACAGGTTTGTTTGAAATTGACTGCAATTATGAATGAGAATAGTCGACAAATAAGACTTTTGAATTTGGTTCAGAGCTGAGCTAGAACAAAGTGTGAACTGGTGACTACAACACATGCTTGAATGTGGCTGGAAAGTGAGTTAAAATCTACCTACTGACTAACTACCTATGTTTAATTCAGATAGCTACATAAATGCTCGTTGCAATTCTATATTGAGATCCATTCATCAGATCTACTGTATTTATTTGTATTAGTAGAGATTTGTGAAAAGCCAAATTGCTCATATTCCGACCCTTAGTGGTTGGAAGATGTACAATATAGTGGCCTTGTCACACCTGTTCTCTCCTCTCATCCTGTGTGTCTTGAGCACATTATAAAGTGAAGACAAATTTGATAAGAATATATAAAAGGTGTGTGGCGTAGTGGATTGTGCGTTGGTGTTCGGATCAGGGGGTCACAGGTTCAAACCCCACTGCAGTCAGCATGGGTAAGACACTTCACCCCAAATTGCTCCTGTGGGGATTGTCCACAGTATTAAGTATGTAAGTCGCTTTGGATAAAAGCGTCTA
>NW_011341434.1:88179-99794 GCF_000735185.1 Notothenia coriiceps
CAGTCTCAGGTATAAAATTACGCACCTCTACACACCACGGGTAAGTATTTGGACCTCACGGAGCAGGCTTATCCTTTCCATCTTAATTATCTGACCCCCAGGTTAGCTTGCATAAAACCTCAATATGGAGCAAAGGGAATTCGGAGATTAAAACGCTGTGTTTCTGAAAAAGCGGCCGCATTTGAAGCTGACCTCAGCCAGGGATTTACCCGTCTCATCATATGACGTCTACATTTCAACGAGCCCTATCTTGATGATGATCAGCGTTATTAAAATTGCAGCTCTCAGTGTTATCAAATCTTCAGCAAAGTGAGAGAAAGAAAATAAAAAGTTTTGTCTTAATCCAAATTACATCATTAAACAGTTGTTTTTTCCTTTTTTCCCAGAGTGCTGACTTTGTCTGCAAGTCCCATTACACTGTTTATTTAAATGAATGCCTCACACTTATCAGTGAATAGATAGGCTGCTGTTTCCTCAAGTAACCAGCAGTGAGTCATGATCCCTCACATTGCAGAATGAGGCTACTTTATTTTTCTGTCTATTAAATCCTGATTGGGGTCTTTTTCTAGCCTCTGAATGACTCAGTGTGTCATCTAGACCTCTTTCAGGGTCTCACTTTCCCACCCCTGATGCGGTGCACCAAAGCACCTATCCTACAAAGTGTATGTGGGGGGGGGGGCGTTGCTGAACATGCACAAAGCCTCATGGCAAAGGGAACAAATGGATCCATCAGACAAAACGCTGTGAATAAAAGAGGCAAATAAAAGGCAATGAAAGATAGACTGAGATAAAAGGTGCACTTTTTTTCCAGGCACTTCAGTTGATGAGCGGTCAGGAGGTGACTGTCTATACTCCTGTGGCTCCGGTCCGCCTCAAGGAGCGGAGCCAGGAACAGCTGTCACCGCGTTTCCATTCCGCCGTTTTATTGTGTTGTAATTACAGCAGAGGCCTCCGCGCTCTTTCAGCTCTCTCAGGAGGTGCCACCCCCTCAGCAGCAGCTGAGAG
The DNA here is from genome assembly GCF_000735185.1 of Notothenia coriiceps. NCBI lineage: Eukaryota > Metazoa > Chordata > Actinopteri > Perciformes > Nototheniidae > Notothenia > Notothenia coriiceps. The sequence goes on from NW_011341434.1 coordinate 89,185, forward strand.
TGTATTAAGTACTATCAACCCTCGCTGTGCGCATTACGCATTTAAAAGAAAGAAATGATGGTGTGCCGCCAAATACTCTTTGAGTTTGCCACTGCGATTTAACTCTGCAGCTAGGAGACTCTTGTTCTTTTATTACTTTCTGAGCCTGCAGAGACCTACTGTAACTCATTCAAATAAATCGGTATCAAAACAACCGCATTAAAAACTATCTCAACAACAAACCCCCATTTCAGGAACTGGATACATTTGTAAAAGTATTCAAAATACCTTCCCCTTGGCATAACTTTAAATCTATCTTTGTACTTCTCTCTTACATGATTATTCTAGGGTCGCACTTTGGTGCCGACCCTTTCAATCCTTACTTTTAATTGCCTGTTGCTATCTAGGAGCTGAAGCTTATTCTACTGTTGCAACCAGTGTAATGTGCTCTGCAGAAAACCACAGTAAAAATGTAAAGGGAACGATTTGAAAATGCAGCTGACTAAAAGCCATGCAAAGAACAAACACAAATCTAAACATGCATAAAACCACAAACTATTAAAACAAACATTAAACAGCTTTACAATGATTTTAAACCTATACCTGGGATTTGTCCATATTTTATAATGTGATGGAACTCAATGTTTGACTTTTGGTGCTAGATGAAAAGTCACCAAGAGGATGAATCTCCAGATGTAATGACATTCAATGCAATAGTTGATCAGAAATTTTACTAATATTTGGGGGGCAGTAGCTCAGTCTGTAGGGCTTGGAAACCAAGGGGGCGCAGTTGGAGTTTTTTGCTATCCTGGCTCCAAAATGGTGGAATGAGCTCCCCATTGAAATCAGGACAGCAGATAGCTTGCACATCTTCCGGGGGAGACTGAAAACTCATCTCTTTCGACTCCACTTCGATCGATAGAATTACTAACAAAGAATTGCTAACAAAGCACTTACATACTAATAAAGGGCTGGCTTATCTAAAGCCAGTTGAGTAGCACTTGACATGTTTTAGCTCTATGAAACCCGATGTACTTATATGATTCTGTTTTCTTCAAGTTTGTATCTTTTTGGTCGCACTTATTGTAAGCTGCTTTGGATAAAAGCCTCAGCTAAATGCAATGTAATGTAATGGAGTTCCGATTGGACCAAAATACGGAGCGTTGACTCGTAGATGTCTGTCACTCTTTATAGAATTAGTGTTACAATACCATTATTCCAACTCACACAGTTTCAGCCCTAATGGACTCTTTGGGAAATACCTTTCAGTTTGCATCCTGGGCACTGCTGAGGTGTCCTTAAGCAAGGCCCTGAACTCCCAACTGCTCTTTACAAGGATCACTAGTCACTCGGAAGGATTCATCCTCTGGGCACCATGAATAAATGCACAAACTTGAATGGCAATATACTCAGTTGTGGTTGAGATACTTCAGTTTGGAACAAAGAAGAATCAACATGCCATTTCGAGGCAGCAGGCCAAAAAGCATCAGCATTTGCATAATTCATAATTAAACTTGCTGCATTATGTTTTACAATTTTAATTATGAGTCCCGCTTGGTCTACAGGTGCTCGAGGAGGGATCGGTGTTTGAGGGCGGAGGAGGCTTTCCGTTTCGCCACCGACATTGATCGCTGTGTGAAGGTCATCGCTCACCCCGACAGCATCGCTGTGTCAGCACATAGTGTCCCTGTGAGTCTGCTTATCATCCGCCAATCTGTCACTCCACTCACAATGTTTATGAGCAATCACTGAGAGTAGCCTTGTACAGCCACATGTATAGTAAGAAAATACTAGAAGCAAAGATTAGTTTTGTGAGAGGGTGTTTCTCCCTGTAGGACACCAACTGTATTTATTTTTGGTCTGAACACATGCACTGTGGGATGAAGGATAAATGTGAGGGGAAAAAATGAAAAAAGGGTGGGAGTTGTTTTTGAAGCAGTGAGCCGCTGTGTCTGCATCTTTGATTTATCCGCCAAAAGGTTGATTACATTTCCTAAAAGCTTAATTCAACTGTTTATTTTACAGTAGCCAGGAGCACAGAGAAATGAAGTACAGTAGGAGTTGAGGATTATTTTAAGGGAATAGTTCAACATTTTGGGAAATACACATTCCTTCTTGCCGAGAGTAAGATGATTAATAGCACTTCTGTATCTGTCTCTTAAAAGTGCTGCTGGAGCCTACAGCTGGTTAGCTTAGCTTTGCACAAAGAGGCAGCTAGCCTGACTCTGTCCAAACATAACAAACCCTGCCTACCAGCACTTCTTCAGCTCACTAAGTAACGTCTCATATCTTGTTGGTTTAATCCGTAGAAAAGCACAAGGGTAAAAACAACAGAATATGCTTTTACAAGCTAGTGTTGTGCCAGACTATTTCTAAGCCAGGAGCAGTAACTTCCTTGAATCCATTTGATCGGTTTTACAAATTGGCCTTCGTAGGGATTATACAACAACAAGATTGAACTTTTTAATTAGTAACTTAAAGAGGTGCTGACAGGAGAAGTTTGTTGCCTTTGAAAAAAGCAAAAAGGCGAAAGAAAAAGCAGTATCTCTAGGTTTATAGAACTTTTCGAAAAAAGGGAGCTAAAATAAGCCAACCATCTCCTGGCTACAGCTTCATATTTAACAGACAGAAAAGATAAGAGCAGCAAGAAAACGAAAAAACTACTTTTCCAACTAAAAAAATATAATTATACTTTAATGCCAAAGCCCTGCCACAGTATTCACTAAGTTCAGAACATTACATTGTATCCCTCACTTTTTCTTTTAGCTTCTGCTGGAGGTGAATAATGTTCCAGACCTTTCTCCTGGGATCACCTGTTCCTTCGGAGAGCAGGCTGGAGTGGAGGGTCATGTCAACGGGAACAGGGTTATGTGTCTATCCCCGGCTGGGAAGGAGGTCCCTCGGATACCAGAAGGACAAGGTGAGACAAACATTCACCCACTGAATTTGCATTTCATAAATGTATCCGGAAGAGCCTACCCGAATGCATGCGACAGCCTCACAGTATGCATAAGGCATATGTGAACATCCTCTTCAGGTAGCGGCATAGCTATCCTTGGTAGAGGGTTCGGCCTTTGCTTATAGAACTAGGGTTACAATATGTAACCATCATCATATGCCACATTCATCCAAAAAAATGGAAATGGACCACCTTGCATTTTTGTTTATCCTAAGAGTTTGATAAGTACCAAGGAGCAGTGGAATTTTCTCAGAGCATATACAGTAATCCTCCAATTGAAGTTTATGACTGAAGGTTTTCTCACGACAACAGCAATGTGCCCTTGCAGAGACGCAGACACCAGGTGGCTCTTTACAAAAGTGTGATAAAAGTATTAACATTTCTTCTCATTTTGACCTCCTTTTCTCGCTCCTTATTTGTGTTCCTTCACCCTTCCTTTTTTGTCTGTCTCTGTTCCTCTTTCCCACTGTTGTCTCTCTCTCTGTCATTGACGCTTGCATATTATTAATTCCCTCTTTCGGCCTTTTCACTTATTATCCTCCCCCTCCCTCAGACTGGGCCGGCGTAGAGCTCCGTCTAAACTCAAAGGAGACGGGTCGAATGGTCGCCAGCACGGAGTTGAAGTTCTACAACTGCAGCACCCATCAAACGTGAGTCCAGCTGCCAGCTCTCACCCCCCCCCCTCCCCCCTCCACGCTCTGATTTGTTCAATAGATGGGAGAGCATGACTTAATTTAGGGCAATGATGTACTGATGCTCACAACTCCACTTAAGATCGGGCTGTTAGATAACCTCTCAGTTCAATTTATCTGTCAGGTTTCATTTCAATCAACATGATGCATTTGCCATGGCCTGTTTGTTGCGACTTTGCTTAAACTGGCAGTCAGTGGGCGGATTGCTTACAGCTCTAAATAAAGATAACTACAGTGCAACCCAGTGATATTTATTTTTATTAAACCCAAAGCAGATATATTTTTTTTTAAGGGTTCTTTTTTGGGGTTTTTTCATTTATTGATAGTACAAATAGATAGGCTTCTTAAGGCTCTTTTCATGCAATATACCTTATACATATTCACAACTGTAGACGCAGAGTGTGCTTTGCTGTAGGCCAGCAGTCCCAGAGGAGCCCTGAATAGATAAGAAGTAGACTCACAGATCTCTTTCCTGACTTGATTTGGTCCCAAGTGACCCTGACAGAGTTTGTTTGTTTTAAGATATTAGATTTAGATTTGTAGCATTGCTCCAGTGCCTTGAGGGCAAATAAAGTAATGTAAATGGTAGAGTACTTTATTTAAATGCTCTTCTGTTTTGTCTTGCTAATATAGGCTTCCTGACTGGGCCTTGACTTTGAGCCATTATGCTAATGTCAACTTTTTTCATCCTAACTTTAAATGACAAGAGTGTTTCCATCTGAATAGTAATTCCATACACTGGGTGGTTCTTATTAGGATGAATGCCAATTAGCAGCATTTGTCAGCCCTAAAATATGTCAGTGAATCAGCACTTTCAGAGTTCTCACAGCTTAACAAAGCTCCGGAAAGGCTAAATCATACAATGTTGAATTAATAACTTCAAAGACCTTATCATTAGAGTTTCCATCTTGTGTAATAGATGAGAGGGGAAGTCAAATGTCCTTACTTTTTTTAGGTGTTGCTGCCCTTTACTAACCTTTAACTGTGCTATAAATTATACCGAAAGATGAAGACTTAAAACTGAATACAGGAATAAGTTCACTCTAGAATGGCACACTTGATTGCATGGTGTTTTCATAGCCAAACCCTGGAAATTAGCTCACAGTGGACGCACATGCCACGTATTCAAAGCGCTCTTTGACTGCAACATGAATGCCCTAATATAACCATATTAAGCCATTAGAGAGAAACAGTCGGGAGCTCATCACATCCGCACCGCAAAAATACAGCCTCCATTAGCTGCGGAGTAACCCTGTGAACTCCTGTGATTAATATTTCAAACCAAACACACTCCTTACCCAGCACCTCTTCCTCCACTACCACCATCACATCAGGAACACATCACCCTCCATAATTAATTATCCAGTGTTTAAAGCTCTCTGCCAGTCCAGTTCTATTAATACCCGACCCCCATAAACATATTTCTCTCTCTCTACACACACACACACACACACACACACACACACACACACACACACACACACACACACACACACACACACACACACACACACACACACACACACACACACACACACACACACACACACCTATTATGTCAATACTGGCCTTGGGCAGCTAATTAATATCAAAATGTAATGGTGCTGCACTGCATTTATTGACATTTGTAGCTTGCTATGAGCCGCAGTATTGGAGTTCTGCTAGTGGTTTTTATAGTTTCCTTAGGGTTTCATTTTATTGCATGACCAAATTCAGGAGAACAGACTTTGAAAGTGCATAGATCTGTTTTCTGCACAGTGGTACACTTCTATTATACACAGCCAAGCCTGCGTTACCCCCCCACAGGAAAATAGGACATGTTCAATTTTCAGCTCTCCAATTGCTTTGTCTGGTTTATCAACAGCTGTGCAGCACACATCTCTGTTCTCTCATCTTTTCATCTCCCAGTTCTACACCCAAAGTTGTATGGAAATGCAGCTCCCCGTCTGCTGAACGAGATGGATTAAATCCAGTCTAACAGGGTTACTTCAGCTCAACTCTAATCCATAACTGACCGTTGGCTGCAGTTCACTGAATCAGAGCCAATGTGTTGTGCAATTCTACCCATCAACTATTCTGTTTTCCTTTTCATTCATGTTGTTGATAATCCAGAATTGGACGGGTTAGATGTTCTGTTTTTATTGCAGTCAAAAATGACTATAAAAGGCAAGGGTTTGTTAAAAAAAGCTTCAATGTATAATGTCATCTCAGTACAAGGTATTCCCAGTACATCTTTTTATGCAACACTGTTTAACTTTTAATTGCTTAAAAGTGCTTCAATGACAGACGCACTTGAATGGAGCTTTCCTGAAGTGACTTCATAATAAGGGTCATATATTGTCATCTATGAGAAAAAGGCTACCATTCTTTGCTGTCTGCATAGGAAAATGGGACATCTGATCTTTCAAAAAAACACACTGGCATGATAAATTCAACAGAAAGCTTAATCCTTCATCAGTCTCCCCTTTAAATCCTCTTACCCTGGAGAGGAAATAAAGCAGGATTGATTCTTCTTTTAATATACTGTTAATGAAGAGCAACTCCATAAACAAGAGGCATTATTTAAATGTTCCATGCCATGAAGTGATGCATTCATTTCCTCCTGCAGGTGTCTGTCCTGTGTGAACAGCACTTTTCGCTGTCACTGGTGTAAATATCGCAACCTCTGCACCCACGATCCCAGCAGCTGTTCCTTCCAGGAGGGCAGAGTCAACGCCTCAGAGGTAATGTACATTCCCGCTACAATCTCATTAGCTGATTAAAGTGTAGCTTTCAAGAGCAACATTAATCTATTGCTGTGTGACACTTTTACCTCAAACACACAATCCATTGATCGAGATGTAAAGATAAAGCTCCACTAAAGAATCAAGCAGACAAAGCTCTGCTAGCAGCTCTAGAGGCACAATGGGGATTTGAGCTCAATGCTAGCATCACATGCTAACCTCAAAACTCAAAAAAACTGACCTGATGATGGCGCTATGTGAAAGGGGGGGGTCATCTTTATTTCCTGAGAGGGACATGAATGGATGTACCAAATGTCATAGCAAGAAGTTAAATAGTTAAAACTTGTATTAAAAACGACTAGAGGTAAAAGTCAGGCAATTATCTTTTAGAAACCACAATTACTGAGCAAAACTTTAGATTTTTTTTACCTTTAACTGAATAAGTGAGAACTTTGACCTGCTGATGGGTCTAGATTAAAGATCAGAGGACTATCAATATACTATTAATCTACAGGTACCATGGACATTCAAACAAAAATACCCATCCAGATAGTTTCGATATTTCAGTCTGAATCAAGGTTGGACTGACTGACTGTCATTGCCAACCTGAGAGCGACACCGCTATAGAGCGGTTTAGGAACATTTATCGCGCCCCTGAGAGAAGAAAATAGTATTGACTTTACCATAGATAAACAAATATTAAATATGTCTTCTGACACGGTTTACTGTTGTGGGAAGTGTAATATGTGGCATATGAATGCAAATTATATTTGGATTAGCAATTTGTTTGCCCCATTAATCCCTGTGCTACATTAGTCCTTCATGTTTATATAATTGTGACATGTACTAATACAGATTACATAGTAGAGAGACAGATAGATGCACATATACAAAGCTAGTATACAATGGATATAAGATATCATAATTTCTGAAGGGAAAACAAGTTATTAAATACTATTTATATATTATGCATGGGTTATTATTAGGCTTGGCAACATGGACATTGGACAACATAACCAAATGCATGTTTTCTTACAATTAAATGTGTTTGCTTTCTGCTTTCACAGGACTGCCCTCAGCTCCTTCACTCCGGGGAGATTCTCCTTCCGGCCGGTGAGGTCCGACCCATCACCTTGAAGGCCCGGAACCTTCCCCAGCCGCAGTCGGGCCAGCGGGGCTACGAGTGCGTGGTGCATGTGCAGGGTGTCAGGCACCGTGTCACGGCGCTGCGCTTCAACAGCACCAGCGTGCAGTGCCAGAACAGCTCGGTATGACCTCAAACACTCCCAGTGGGAGACTCACAGCTGTCAAATGAGGCAGACAGCTTGGATGCTGTGTAGGCAAGGTACACAGGGTACATCAGTGAATACCGCCTGAGGTGTTGAGCACACTGAGGAAAAAGTAGTGGAAAGGGAAAGCGAGATTGATAAGGTAAGGTGGAAAGCATTTGAGAGATAGGAGACTGACAGGAAAGGAAGAAACGAAAGAAGAAAAAGGAAAGGTTTGGTTTAAGCATAAATAATTGAAAACCATTACTTCAATACCGCCTTGTCTCTAAGATAAATTGTCTGAGTAACATATAGGTGTTCACCAACCGTGAATGTGATGACTTTGACATATGGAAAGTCCCAGGTTTGGGATGAACACAGAGATTTTTGTTGCAGAATGCAAATCACAGGCTATATTTCCATGCAGAGCATACCTTGCTCCTGTGTGACAATAAATGAAAAGGCCATTTTCCTCAGATGTGGATGATCAGCCACCCCAGCCAGGGTTTGCGTCCCCACATGTCAAAGAGGAGAGGAGCAGACAACCATGGCAGAAATGACAGATGGTTAAAAGCCTCGTCTCTCTTCTGCCCTTTCATCCCTCTCATTTTCCTCCACTCTGTCTTTCTCTGTATCGTTTTTTTTTTACTCAAACCTCTCTCTCACTTTAACTTTATCTTTGTCTGGATCCACTTACCGCACTCTCTCTCACTCTCTGTTTTTCTGCTCTTCAGTACATGTACGAGGGTGTGAAGATCAGTGACCTGGCAGTGGACCTCTCCATCGTATGGAACGGCAATTTCATCATCGACAATCCCGAGAAGATTAAAGGTGCCTCTGCAATCCATCACTGCCAGGCCAAAGAAGTGTAAAGCACTCAATCCACAGGGGATATATGGGTCATAGCGACCGCTCCGATGTTCCAAAAAGGCCTTGAGATAAAGTTCACAATAGCAAGGACTGTTATCAAAAAGCACCCAATCACTCGTGTGGGTGAAGGGTGAATCTTCATATTTGCTAGGTCTGGCTCTCACAGCTGCTCTTGTTTTCCTCTCCATCAACATCCAATAAAAGCTGTTCAGTTGTCATTGGGGGCTGTACATTAAATAAACCCACTTAGCCATGGATATACACGGAGATGGCCCTGAATTTCAACAAGCCTCGTCATTACTTAGGGAAGTTACTTTATATGGGCATAAATATCAGCTGCTTACAGGAGAGGAGGTAAGAGACAGACTTCAAAGAAGAAGGGATTAATTCGGCATATGATTTCTGAGTACTTGGAGGAAGGAATTTCCCCAAATATTCTATTCATTTATTTTTATTTTATTCTCAGGTTGCCAGTGGTTGAAGCCAGTTATTTTTGGAGCTGAGTTTTTTCAACTTTTGGTTGATCAGTTTGATGAACAGGACATATTATGCACATTTTTTGGTTCATATTTCTATTTTTTGCCTCTACTGTGACATTTTAATGTTCAAAAATATCTTTATTTGTCTCATACTGCCTGTGCTGCAGCACCTCTTTTCACCCTCTGTCTGAAACCAGAGCCCAGTCTGCTCTGATTGGTTAGCTGGCCAGCTCTGTTGTGATTGGTCAACCGGTTAGAGATGTCCCGACACGGAGTCCAATTAAATCAAATTATAACATGACTACCTGATGGTGTTCCCATTGTATAATCTATGGTTGACATTTGCATACAACCTATTTATAGCAGGCATATTCTTCGGAAACATCAATATTGAAATGTGAAAAAAAGAGTTGATGTTAAAACTGATCTTAACTGTCTTATGTGTTTTCCCACAGTGCACCTCTACAAGTGCAGCGCCCAGCGGGACAGCTGTGGCATGTGTCTGCGGGCGGATAGGAAGTTTCAGTGTGGGTGGTGTAGCGGCGAGGGCCGATGCACCATGAAGCAGCACTGTCTTCCCATCTCCCCCTACGCTAGCCGCTGGCTGGACCTCTCTGCCAGGAATGTCAAGTGTACCAACCCACGCATTACTGAGGTCAGTTTTTTTTTTTTTTTTTTTGGCTGTCGCCCAGTCAGTCAGTCACTCACTCAACCAGCCTCAAATACAATGTGCATTTGTGGGATGTGAACGTCTTTTAGGGTGGTGCATCTTCACTGGTCTCACGATTCGATTACGATTATCCTGTCAACGATTCGATTCGATATCCCGATGCATAACAATGCGGTGCATCCTCAATTTCTTCTTTTTCATCAATGAATACATGCAGTAAGATAAATATGAACTCCCTTTTTATTATTTAGAAAGTGTGTCAGAAATCAATAACATAAATGTCTTGACATGAAATTATAAACCAAAGTAAACCAATGGTATAGGTCTAGCCTCCCTATATCTGTGTGTGAAGTTGTTCCATCCTCAAAAACAAATACTTCGGCAGCCTAGCTGCAGCATCTAGCAACGGTATTCTGCTCAAAAAAGGACACTGAATGTGGCATCACTAATATGACTTGAGTCTGAACACAGCAGGCAACAGGAGTATTTACAACAGCATATAAAAACTAAAATACCGCATGTGGGTGCACACTTACATTCTCTGTCTTACTGTTACATAAATCCCATGATTGTAGGGGATTAAGTTAGCTTCATCATATCAATCAGTGATTAAGTGAGTAATAAAGTTTCTATCAGGTCACTATCAGCCTGTCACTCATTATTTTCGGGGGGGGGAGGGGAGTTTGGAGCAGCAGAGAGAAGACGGTGTTCGCGGAAGCTTTCCTCCTGCCTTCACAAACTTTACACACGTGTTTATCGTCTGAAAATAGCGAGAGGACATTCATACTCTGCAATCCAACACTTGATTAAATCCACCAAAAACTTGACATTACGACAACGAGTGTTTTTCAAAAACATAAATCGATGTGTGTCTCTGAGCCGCAGCGACACGGGCTGATTCAGAGCAGGTCATTCTGCTGTTGGTTCTGGACTGGTGCTTGTGTTGGTGGAGAAAGCAGACTGCTCTGTG
>NW_011341434.1:99834-149217 GCF_000735185.1 Notothenia coriiceps
CTCGTCGGTTGGGGGGGGGGGGGGGGCCTCATCTCACAATGTCGCTTGGGGCCCCAAGTGGGCCAGGGGCGGCCCTCATCGTGAGTTATTCTCTCTGCTCACCTCCCCCCTCCATCGTATCCTCACTCCCCCCACGCCGGGGATTATGCAACACTGTGCAGGGCTGTCAGAGGAGTGAAGGGAAGACTGTGTGTATGTGAATATGGTGTGTTTGGAGTAGATGGATTGAAAAAGAAAGAGAGATAATGAGCAAAAGCAGGGAAACACTTTATAAACCTTTCCCTTTTTCTTCCTTCTTAAAAAGTTCTCTCACTACTCTTCCATCAAGGACGTCTACAAGGACACTAACCACATTTTCTGTTCTGTTATTGGCTGTTTCGAGTAGAGCCTTAAAGAGACATTTTTTAAACTTGTTTTTTGGCAACCTCCTCCAGCTCTGAGAGACTGTGTTGGTGAGCTCTTACCTCACACTCATGAATTTCCCACAATGCCTTTAGCCCTTCCTGAAATATTTATGGTGAGCGGTCATAGCGTTACGGGTTGGCACTGGGTGCTGTTCCTATTCTGTCCCGGACTCCGAGGCAAGGTCACAGTGACGTCCTGCTCTACGTTAGATATTGATCACTTTTGTTCAGCCACAGTGTATTATTAGATACAACACTTCAGCATATAACCCCACACTCTCTGATGCAAGTGGGGTCATGGTCTTTTAATATGTAGGCTGGAGGTTGTAGTCTTTAAAAATAGTATTTGAGTGCAGATGAGCTGAAGTAGTACTTACAATTACTTCACACCCTCTTTTTAGAGATGTATACTTGTTTGTTTGTGTGAAGAGAGGGACATAAAAGAGGGGCAGACATGCAACACCTCTATAAAAGAGGCCCTATTTTGCTTTTGGGGGTTTCCCTTTCCTGTAGTGTGTTATACAGGGATTTGTAAATGGTCTGCAAAGGCTAAAACGCCCCCATTGGACTCCTTTGTTAACTTCCGGGACATAGTGACATCACAATGTAACACTTGTGCTTTTATTGGCTAGCGCTCCAACACATAGTACATGAAAGGCTAAGGGGCTGGACATCTCTAAGCAGTTTACCAAAAACAAAACTGGCCAGCTAACCAATCAGAGCAGACTGGGCTTCAGACAGAGGGTGAAAAGAGGTGCTGCAGAACAGGCAGTATGAAAAAAGTAAAGAGCTTTTTGAACATTAAAGCATGTAGACATGTCACAGTAGAGGCAAAAAATACAAATCTGAAAATGTATGATGTATGTGGCTGTCGCTCTTATTTTTTTTTTATGTTATCCTTTAGCATTTAAAAACATCTTTAAATAAACCCCTGCTTTAGAAATAGTAAAGTATATGCTACACACCTTGTTAGTTTGACGTCTTTTTCCCAGTTTTCTAAGCTTTAAAACCATATTTCCTGGATCACAACCTACTTCACATACATTTGTACTTCCCTTCCTCACTGACAAAAAAAAAAACCTCCCTGTAGTAAGTTCACCCATTGTTGTAGCTACAGTGTTTCTATTATAAGATCAGAGCGCTGAATGGAGCAGGAAGTGCTCACAGAGAGGGGCGCACAAAACTACATGCACACAGAAATATAAACGTTTATATGTTGATGTGAATTATTTATTTAGCCGTTTAGCATTTCCAAAAAGCATTATACTCAGTGCTGCTTCATTTCCCCAAAATACTACTAGTATTACAGACGTGTAGTTTGGTACAGTGGCTTATCATTTGTGGTCAGGTTCAAATTGATCTAAATGCAAAGTTAAAATGAGATTTAAGCAATATTATCTAATGATTTGACCTTGTGTAGCATCAACATGACTGTTCATGTTGAAGCTACACTGACTTTACTGACTCTCCGTACTATATTGCGAAGAAAATACAATGAAGAAAATACGTCCAGTTGTACCTATGATGTCTTATGGCTGCTTCGCCTCAACTTAAAGGGGACCTATCATGCAAAATGCACTTTTGTACGTCTTTTATACATGAATATGTGTCCCCGGTGTGCAGGGACGTGCACAGACATTTGGAGGGGCTATTGCTCTAAACTGGAAAAAGTGCCTCCCCCCCGAAAATAGATATAAGACCAAAACGATTATTAAATTAACTAATTTGAACAGTAATTCACATCATCATCTCATAACAAAATAAGCTAAGGCTACTACTTGCATTCAGTGACTTGATTTTTAAAAGGAAAACCAGTGACATTTTTTGTTTTGCGGTGCATATCTCATTAAAATATCTAATGATAGAAACTAAAGAAAAAATGGGGACAATTCAATGTAGTTTGACCATTGTAACTGCTGTGCAGACATACTGATAAAATAGGGCTTCTATAATTATTAATGAAACCAGTTCAATACGCATTATTCTTATTCTTCTCATTCTTCATGAGCACAGCAACGGTAAGGTATCTAATTATTTATTCATTTAGTATTCCATAACTTAATAACAGAGATGGTCAAATTAAAGTAGAGACATGGCAGAAATCCTACAATGAAGCGGGCAGTGAACTGTTCTCCTGAGAGAGGGCGATCAAGAAAAGAGAGGAAGTAAAGTCCCATAAGAAAACTCAAAATCCATTTTCCAAAATCCGACACCAATAGGCCTACAGTAGCCTGTAATAAATATTAGAAAAATGAAGCTGGTGTGTTTCCCGCAGCGAGACACTACAATACTAATTGTGGGCTTATCATGTTGATTCGACCACAACAGAAAGAAAAAAAAACAGGTCAGCCAAAAAGGGAAAACGGGCCGTTGCCCGGGCAACATTAGCCCGTACCTGTGCACGTCCCTGGGTTCTGGACTGGTGCTTGTGGAGAAAGCAGACTGCTCCGTGTTTGGAGTTGCTGTGCCGCTGTCAGTTCTGTTCCCTGATCTCTGCGTCACCGACCCATTTGATATTCGTGTGACAGAAAAACAAAACAAAAAAACGTTATTGTCCAGCCGCGGCCGGAAGATCAGGAAGCAACGTTACTATGCTATAATCGATTATGTTCTGTCGCTGCATTGATGCAGAATTGTCCACGTCCGCATCACGATGCATCGTAGAAACGATTAATTTCAACACCCCTAACGTCTTTTACTCAGAAAGTTTTTTTATTTAAAATAAGCAACTTCTGGGGTCTTATTTTTTTTTTTAGTCATGCCAATTAACACAACAGAGCAGCAATGTGACCTTTCATTATACTTTAGAAGACTGGATTTCTTGAACTTAATATTTCATTTTTATTTAGTCTTGAACTTGGCTAACCAGATGAAAGCAACCATGACATTGCAAGAATTTGTTCGGAAACTTTGAAGTTTAAGATGTAAGGAAGGCAAAGTCTTTTTTTATTTTTTTATAAAAAAGCCAATTTCACTGACTGAAGTAAAATAAGTGTCCGACCAAGGTGAAGCAGGTTATTACAATTAATTAAAATTATTTATTTCACTCAGTCTGACGGCCAACTGAGTAGATTAGTGTTACCATCCTTCTTGTGACAGAAACAGCTGATTTGACCTCAGGTTAGGTTTAGTTTAGCGATAATAGACAAGATTTCTAAAGAGCAAATACCATGGTTTTGTTGCTACAGTACGCATATTTAGTGAAAGGCTAGTGAAATGTCCTTCGCGAAACTTCCATTAAAGATCTAATGTGTAATGTCTAATGCTCAAGATAAAAAGGACATATCGTTTGAAGCCTGTTTCTTCAACCATGCATCTACTTGTACCACTTAGTATCAGACAACAATATGGTGCTCGATGTATTAGTCAATCAACACAATGCAATTCTAAACAGCAAGTTGCAACTAAAAGGTTGAAATGCACCTCTTTGAATTCAACTCTTAGATACCACACATGCATTTTCAGAGGGGTTATGGCGCAGGGTCAGCCAGTGTGCAGCTCTCCTCAGGCAGTTTTTGGGGGTTCTGTGCGCTTGAGCAAGGCTATTCCTATTATTTTGGTAGAAAACACAAGATTTATCTTTGACCACCTTCAAATATCCCTTCCAAGTTCCTGTATACCTAGTAGCTATCTCACATTCTATCCCACGCCAGGCGAATACCTAAAGTGCTTGACAGCTAAACGGATTCAGTCTGTTTAGTGGTGATGGATCTTTTATGTCACAAACTCCTGTTCATTCTCTTGAATGAGGCACAGTGGGTCAGGCACAGAGATGCCAGGCTCTTCCGCTTCAAAGAGCCGCAAGCCTTTGAAGTCCCCGTCACATTATTAGTGTTCCTGAAGGAGCTGCAGCAGAATGTATCAACTACCCAGTGGTGCTGGGTGGAGGGAGAGTTTCTCCTGTTCTGCTCTGCAGGTCCGGAGGTTTCCTGCCATGGTGGTTAAGTTCACAATGTGAAAAGGGTTTCTCAAGGTTTTGCTATTCAATGCATTATTCATTAAAGTTTGGTTTGAATTATGGTGGGTTTTAAAGCTTTTTGAATAAACCCCTTCAGAATGTGACTTACAGTAAATCTACTTAATGTTTACATAGAGTTTACACGGAAAGTGTGGGAAGACTGTGAAGAAGCTCAGTCATTCAGGTCATGTAGAAGTGCTAAGACAAAAGCAGCTGGACTTACTTTAGAATCCTGAAAGAATCTCAAAGAATAGAACGTCTAAAAAAACAGCCCAGTTGCCTTTGACATAGAATTTCTACATTATGCTAATGTTTTAGCTGCCCTTTAAGGAAAATACAATTTGACATCAAGCATTATTGTCCTAAAGTAGCTAAGAATTAATATTTTGAGCAAGTACTAGTCACATTTCTGACCGCGGCTTATACAGAATTAGTGTTTCACCATAATTATATTCCTCTTGGGTTGGGAAAACCATTTAAACTGTGTGATTCTCAACTAAAACTGCAGCAAATTACAATTAATAATCATTCTGGAGTTAAGCTCTCGTTATGGCAATAACTGGAAACTCTTGCATATAAATCTATACATGATATTGCCTTTAGACCCACGAAGAGGCATCATTCTAGTATTACAGCCCATGATTTCCGAACAGCCTCCGACACCTGAGGGCACTCATATTTTTAAGAACAAACACAGGACCCACCCTTGCTATTCGGCTTATATAATATCTATCGCTGTATGTGAAATCCTGTCCTCATCACCACTTTCTTCTCCTTCCTATGTAGGTGAGCCCAGTGGCAGGCCCTGTGGAGGGGGGCACCCTGGTCACCATCCAGGGCCTGAACCTGGGTTTATCCTTCTCTGAGCTGGAGGGGAACGTGGAGGTGGCGGGGATGCAGTGCACCCCACAGGAGGAGGGATACATTACTGCAGAACAGTAAGAGAGACTCCTCCCCTCCCCTGCCCAGATACGCATGAAATCAAACTGTACTGTACACAGGCATACTGTACAGATGCAAACGGAAGCAAAAAAATACAATCTCTTGTCTATTGCACAATTTTTTCTCACAGTCAATAACAGAATCTGTGATAGGCTTGAGCCCAGAGATGCCTCATCAGGTTGTAGGATTGTGTGTGTGTGTGTGTGTGTGTGTGTGTGTGTGTGTGTGTGTGTGTGTGTGTGTGTGTGTGTGGTGTGGGGGGGTGGGGGGGGGGGGGCTTTGCATTGCCGTGGTTGCAGTTCACAGCCGTGGTGCAGTCACAGCCAAAGGAAGAGACAGTCTTTGTGTCGTTGTCGTTATGAGGCTGTCGGCACAGCTGTAATTGAAATGCGCTGCATGTCGCTGACTGGAGGGACAATCTGTTAGCCATGTGTTTCTCTCACAGCCATGTAATGCGATTGGGCTCTGGCTACAGGGTCTTTATTTATATCCTTGTAAAAACAGGAGGAAAAAAGAAAAGGAAAAGAACATGCCAGCAGAAAATTGGAAAACTCTCGTGATGTATGAATAGAAGGGATGGGCAGGGAGGATTCATTGGGTGCTCTTATTGTAAAAGGGGGAAAGCAGAGTTCCTTGCGCAGAGCAGTGCATTTGCAGGGCCATTCATTTGGCATGCACAGTGCTTTAAAACACGGCATTACAACTGTTACAACCATTCATTTCAGCATGGGGTCAGTTGCTATAATGACTTATTCATGGCACACTTTATCTTATTGACCTGACAGGAAATACTGACTTATTGAAGAAACCCCTATGTTGTCATGGAAACCGGAGGTAATGGTGGGTGGCAATCGTGCTGGAGATGGAGAGGGGTGCAGTTTATCATTTGAGTTATATTGCTGTTATAGGTTTCCCATTAGGAAGAAAGATGGCCCTCTATATTGACCCACAACTTCTATGAAAGTCTGCTTCAATCACACTGGCCAGCAGAGGCCATCTCCCCACTGTGCAGTTGATAACAAATGTGATACAGTGCAGTGATTCTGCAGTCTGGCGTGTGTTATTACTTGTATGCAAAGTGATCTGTTGCACGCCTGTTGTTTTATGCACCTTCATTTGTGTATTGTGTCTTGACAGGATTGTGTGTGAGATGGCAGCAGCTCCTAAAGGAAGTGCTCCAGGTCCAGTTAAGCTGTGCATTGGCGAATGCAGACCAGAACTACGCACACAGTCCTCCCAGCTCTACTCCTTTGTGGTAATTCTGAATATGAAAAACATTTACTTTGTCAATTTGTGCCAAAGCAAACATCAAGTGTTTGCAATGAATTAGGCTGAACATGTGATTGCAGGTAGAAAGCCAGAAAAACTATTTAATTCATCCACTGCAATCATAAACTAGAGAGGAAGATAGAATAAGATAATTCATTTTTTCTGAGTGCAAGAGATTGTGCATAAGAGCGTTCATCCTTATTACAAAAGTATTTCTTATGGCTTGTTCACCTTCTGCACGATTTTCATTACATGGCTAATCAAAAGTATGGTGTTGTTTATTGCATTCAAGCCAAGACTGATTTGTGTTTGCTTTTGAAGGGCAAAGGTATTATTAAAAGGAAATGTAAGTAGGGGTTATTAATGTGACCGACAGGTGCAAATCCGTTTCAACGACCCAAAACATTTCCATTGGAAGAAACGTACTTAAGTTTAAAAAATAATGCAGATAAAAGAAACACAAATGTGCCAAAACATTATAAATGATATGATGTCTTTTTTTTTTTAAATAAGCTCTTTTGTCTACTTTTTAAAAACAATTTTTTTGTTAATTTTTAGCGTTTTCTTCTTATAGAGACAGCCGTATTCTGTGTTTGATCTTTGGTGAATAAAACATAATTCATTTTGGTTCTCCATAGACCCCTTCAATGCTGGCTCTGACCCCAGGCAGAGGACCTGAATCTGGGGGCACCAAGGTCACCATTGTGGGGGAGAATCTGGGTGCTGGAAGCACTGTAACCGTGTACTTTGGGAATCAGACCTGCGAGCTGTACAGGTAAGTCTGATGATAACACAACTTCCTAATGTGATATTTAATCCTTTAGAGAGGCAATGGAAGTGCCTGCACACAGTATCAAAGCCTTCTTTAATCTCTACGAAACAGAGTAAAAGATCACTCTATTTAAAGAAGCGCACTTAAGATGCAATTAAGTGTTGGTGGGATACATGAAAAGTCTTGTTGGCGGTGGAGAGACCCACAGCAGTAGGTATTGTTCTCTATGTATTTATAGATATCTATTTAAAGTTCAAAATGCTCACATGGTAGGAGTCAGGAGGTTGAAGCGAGGGAGCCATTAGCTAGAGCACCCTCTAATTACGGTGTTCCATCCCTAATGTGTCTGTAAAGAGGAAGGGAGGGGACTGGCTGTAATGAATCCTCTCGTTCTCGTGTTAATTTGCATGGTTTAAAACTGCGTGAAGTCAGGGGTATGCAACCGCAATAATGAGTGGGCAGTCAAAATTGAAAAGATGTGTAAACCGCTCTTTTGATGCTCCCCTCAGGAGGAGCATGTCGGAGATCGTGTGCTTCTCTTCACCGTCCGTGACGAAAGCCGGACCGGTGCGAGTCAGTTTGAGTGTGGACCGGGCCAACGTTCCTGGGAGTCTGGCCTTTGAGTACATAGAGGACCCCACAGTACAGCGCATTGAACCCCTGTGGAGCATCACCAGGTAACACAACGCATCATAGTACCGTGTATACACAGTAACCAGCCACATGTGGTCTTATTGCCTAAGAAAGTCCACGAATGCCCACAAAATGGTAACAGAGCACCTTCAGCAGTTCTACAGTGCTCTCGTATGCTTGGGGGTTTCGAGTATGTTGTTAGTTTAGATTAGAATATCGTGTAGTAGTTAATGTAAGAGGAAGTGATTTGATTTAGCAGATTGCAGCTTGCATGTTGCATGTTTGATGAAGCAGGCCCCTGGTTGAATGGAGGCTCTAACAGGGTGTGAATGGGAGCTGCTCTTCATATAGCATATTATGTTGACAGTATTTGAAATGTTATAGCATATAATTCAAACCCATACAGGGTTGCTAAACAAACACTGTGCACAAGTTGCAAATCTATTTCTAGGAAGTATAACGTCAATAGTACTGCGTGGCAAACATAGATAGAAGGATGTATATATATATATATATATATATATATATATGTATATATATGTATATATATATGTGTATATATATGTACTATAGGCATTAGTAAATGGGCGTTGAGCAAAAAATATACAAGGACACAATCTTTCTATTTATCCATCGCCTTTGTTTTCTAACATTACATTTATTATTTAGTAGGACGGTCTTAGACTAAAGACATTCTAAAACACTAAGATTTCCCGATTTAATTGACAGATTTGTAAAACTACCTTTTTCCACAAAGAATGGAACAAAAACACAACTTTAACTCTTGAGACATGCTCATACACTTCTAGTAAACAAATAGAAAAACATTTTTAAAAATGACTAATAGACAACAACAACATCTTAGTCAACTGAGACCAAAACAACCAATTAGTCAGCTAATCGACTAGAGCAGCCATATAATCTAGCAGTATAATTATATAGCAGTTTTTATTAAAAATAAAAAAATATGACAACCCCCTACTGCCTACACGTGGTGGCCTGCCAAGTGCAGATTATGACAGTGCCTAGCAATCTGTATGTTGCGCAGGTTTACAGCGAGATAAATCCAAAGAAATTAGATGTTGCGGTTGTCATGTATAACAAGGTTGTTTCACAATATCAAATCAGTGTTCGAAACAACATGACTAATGTAACAAAAATTACAATCCATGTTCAAAATATAACTTTTATTAAGCTGCATGTCATTTTAAATATTAATTCAGAGTTTGATGCTGCACATTTTACAAAGATAGTGAATTTGCTACATTCTATCAAATCTCAAACTGTTTTACCTGTATTCCGCTTAATTAGAGAAATTTATGTTGGTCCGGGGTGGGATTACACAGCACTTCGTCCCTGCAGATTAGACTTCACAGAGCCACCCTGGCCCTGAGCATGGTGAGAGGAGGAGCTTTGTGGATCTGCAACCAAGAGCCCTCATCATGAATGTGCGGTCCCACTATGTGGCCCTACAAGCTTAGGTACCCTTTGAAGTGCAAGAAGAGAAGGATTGTCACTGTCAGGCTGACGATACCGGCCACTTTTTCTGAAGCCATTTTCTCCCCTCTCTTCCGTCATGTTTTCCCACACTCTTTGTCTCTCCTTCTCTTACTTTCAAATTCCACACTAGTTTTCGAAGCTCAAACTGCTGCACAGGTTATACCAAGATTAGAGAGTGTTGTTTATTTTAATCACATCGAGCACAGATATGTAAACAAGCAGCACCTGTATTCATGCTATGCCAGCCTCACAGTCATGGATGAATATAAAACAGCAGCCAGCTGGTTTGCCGTTTGATCTGGCTCTCCTGCCCAATAACAAAGAGAGAGCTACCGTGCCACCTATAGCTCCTCATACCCGCATTAATGCAGTTTCTCTGGAAAATGTAGGGTGTGAAAGTTAAAAAGATTGCTCTCTCTGCGGCCATCACTCTCACTACATTGTGGTTTGCATTCATATATGTATTGGCTACCTGGAGCTCATACAGTATGTGCATGTGTTTGATCAGTAGTTCTTCTTGCTTATGAATAAACTCCTTCCTCTCCTCCAAACAGTGGACACACAACCCTGACAGTGACTGGAACAAACCTGGATGTGGTTCAGGAGCCGCGAGTCAGAGTCAAATATGCCGGCCATGAATCTGTCAATGTGAGTGAGACAACTGCTAATATACTGCACTCAACCTGCATGGTTTTGCTTACTCAAGCTGATGTAAATGTCAGAGTTAAAGTGTTCTTCAGTGATATATTGCTATAGCAACGAGGTAGATTTATGGTTGCGGTACATGTACTACTTTTTGTCTTTACATACTTATCTGTCGTGACATCTTCACAAATGATTTAAAGAGGCTGAATGTGATCACACCCAGAGAGCTCACCTGACAAAGACAAGACGGAGAGACATTGGGATGAAAGTTAATACGTATATTACATTTCATTAAAGGGGCCCTATAATGCTCATTTTCAGGTTTCATATTTGTATTTTGTGCCTCTACCGTGACATGTTTCCATGCTTAAATGTTCAAAAGGTTCTTTATTTTGTTCATACTTCCTGTGCTGAAGCACCTCTTTTCACCCTCTGTATGTCCTTTCCCTTATCCTATGACCTACAATGTGTTAGAGCACTAGCCAATAGAAGCGCACATGTTACATAGTGATGTCATTGTGTTACGGAGGTAAATGTCCAATGGAGGCGTTTCACGCAGGGAGGGAGAGAGTCTGGGAATGAACGTTAGCCTTTGCAGACCATTTACATGCACAAAAACCTATAACACACTACTGGAAAGGGAAAACCCCCCAAAAAGCATTATAGGGTCCCCCGCAATTTTCCAATGGTAAAATAATGTTTGAACTGGTTTAGTTTTAAGGATAAATGACTATATTCCTAAAGAAAAACCTCCAATCTCTGTGTCAAACAGCCTGTAGGGTGGAGAGCAAATTAACCATCAACACCTTGAAATACTATTACAGAATATAATAGGCTGTAGTTTGTCCTGGATGTGGATATAAAAATGAAGCCACCCATAAACAGAAGGGTTGGAGGGAGGTGGCATTTAGATCAGTCCAAAATGAGTTTAAAAAAAAGCTGACATGAAAGTGCACCTCGGGTTTGGGAGGTGATTTATTGTGCTGACTCTGCTTGCCTGAGGAGCTAAGGCAGGTCCTTTCAAAGTGATTGATTGTTCCAAAGTGTTGAAGCCCCGGTGGCATAAGCCCAGTCACCTTTAGCCTTTATTTTTACACTTTGGACAAGTCAGGGAATTGCCCGAGGATCTGAGACTGCACACTGGCTGAAAACGGGTCGAAACTTTTGGAAGGAACTTTTTTAGCTTGACCTTGAAATAGATCGATATATGTTTCTAAAAATCTATTCTGAAGAGAAAACGCCAGAAATAGTGAAGTGATGCCAGAAATTGAGTGATAATAGTTTGCTTGTACCAGCTGTAGATAGATTTTTTAAATACATCTTTTCAAAACAAAGATAGAAGAGAAGGTAAATATGATATGAAAGTGTTACATATTTATTGCTGCCACAATAATACAATCAAACACTAAATGTAATAAAGACACAAGTATAAGAAAACCAAGATGTGGCATATGAAAACTTTAAATATATTTGAGGAAGAGTTGTTTTTCAAAAGTGAGATGTTTTGTTTTTGAGGTATGCTCTGAGCTATAATTAAATGGCGCATTAATGATGTTAGTCAAGAATTAAAGCCAGTCAATTAAAACTGTGTTTTACAGTGTCCCTGGCAGCAAGGAGATCTGAAGGGATTAAAACTGACCCTCAACCCGCATCAGCTGCTAAAAGAGGGTCATTGCAAAATGTAATGAGGGCAGTCTCTGCGTCGCGCATATCTCGAAAACATCATCGGAAATGCTTAAAAAAGTGTGTTGGATCACAAAAGGAGTTAATTGACTTGAAACAACTTTTAGTAATAGCTTAGATAAAAACTAAAGCTAGAAATTGTCCTGAAGCTAGGGGAATTTAACAATCTGCTAGATATTGAGAAGGATTTATAAGAATTGCAGAGGAAAACAGAAAGCTATTTGGTAGTAATTAAGTACCAAAGACTTAAAACAGTGGTGATTTAGGAATAAGTCCATTGAGGGAGCAAGGGATCATGTTCATATATAGAGTTTCTGCCTGATACTGGTATATAAAAACACATTTAATAGTCTCCTATTAACCTTTGACCCAGGTCTATGAATGTCTTTAGTGTCAGTACTATAGCATTAGCCCTAGCAAAGCAGAATGTAAAAAACACACGAGCAGCACAAGAACATATGAATAGCGGGGGGGGGGGCAACATACTACTGAAACAGCTCATGAATGAAAATCAGACATATATATCCTTAATCTCATGTTATGTAGGTTAACAATACAGAGACTGTCAGTATGTGTATGTTGATGGATAAGTTGAATATGATTAAAAGGCTCCATAATATTTTCAACATCTGCATGTTAAGAATGAGTAAGAATATTAAATCAACCACATACTGTATGGGCATAAAATGAGACATCTGCTCAAATCTATTCAGAAAAGTGCTTTCTAAAGAAAAATCAAGGGCACTCTTAATGTATTGCCTTGTAATGAAAATGTATTCCAATAACTAGAAGATGTTTTAAATGTAGGATTTCCAACAAAATACCTTTCTAAGGGTTAAATAATTCTGCTGAAGAACTTTCAAATACTTCTTATAATTAACCTGTAAGCAGATTAATTATTTATGTTTCTTAATAATGTGTGCAATGATTAATCATGCAGGAGACAACACAGTGAGTTTTAAATATGTGTATGAGGATATGTTTAGTCTGGTATTTTCAATACTGCATGTCTGCTTCTGGGTAATTTACTGTGAGGTGTGTAATCTTGATTTGGTTTCTGCTCCAGGTGTGCAAAGTGCTGAACACAACCACCATCAGCTGCTTCGCCCCCTCTCTGAAAGCAGAGTACACTGCAGACCAGGAGACGATCAAACACGTGGATGAGTTCGGCTTCGTCTTCAACAACGTCCAAGCTCTGCTCACCTACAACAACACAAGCTTTGTCTACTACCCCAACCCGTACCTGGAGCCCCTCAGTCTGACCGGGGTCCTGGAGCAGAAACCTGGAGCTCCAATCATACTCAAAGTACGTCACAGCTGCTACTGCTTTTATGCTTTATTTTTATAATTTCCATGCAAGAGGGTATTCTGAAGTCTATAACCATCTGCACTGACATAGGAATACATGTACTTCATTTACTTTGTACTTTTGTATTCATTTATTTGAATTGCTTTACTGCACACACTGTAAACACACAACACATCAGTTGACTACATTTCTGTTTTTCTGAAAAACTACATTTCCGAATATGCTCTCTGTGAACTCCAATAAGTGGCTAATTCTTGTAGTTTCTTGGAAAGATTTTTCTTGCCTTTCAGTTTTACACCATGTGTAATGGTCATTGGATAGGTGTGCCATCATAAAACAGCGTATTTCGTTGCATATTGCATTAGTTATTTGCTTTTATTGGGTAAAATAATGTTGCTGATATCCTGCATATAATATAACGTATGTATGATATTCTGCATATAATAATATGTTGGCAGTGTAGATCGCACCTTAACTTCCTGCCATTCTCTCCAAGATGGTTGATTACAGTAATCATACTAATTACCCATATTTGCATATGCTATAGGAATTACATAGAAAGCAAATGATCACTGTGAAATTATGCTTCAAAACAGAACCCTTAGAAACAATGAGGAACATTTCAATAGAGCATAATGTATTTAGTCCTACATTTGACCTTGCCATTGTTTGACATTCACTATTTGACTTCCTATTTTTTTTTGTCTTAGGTATATTGTATGTTACACTGTTGAAAATGTTCATTGCAAACAACTATGGTGTAGACATTGAGCATATAACCATAAAGCCTTTGACACTTGGATTCTACATATATTTACTGTACTGTAGAAACATTCTCATAATGATCAAAACATTGTTTGAATAGTCCTATTAAATTGCTATGTCATATTAGTTGTGTTGTCAAATGTTATGTTATTTTTGTGGATCTTTTTTACATGTCTCCTCTAACTGTGTTGCAGGGACGTAACCTGGTGCCGTCTGCTTCTGGTGGAGCCCGGCTGAATTACACGGTGCTGATTGGAGACACGCCCTGCACCCTCACTGTGACCGACACTCAGTTACTCTGCGAGCCACCCAACCTCACGGGGCAGCACAAAGTCCTGGTCAGTCTATGGAGCGTGTCCCTGTATTGTGGTTTTGTGAGCATCTGATGGCCTGTCATTGAGGATGTGGGTCACTGTTCATACGTCACTATGTTTGTGGGTCACTGACAGGCTTTCAGTTTGTCGCTGGCTTTCTGTCATTGTCTGTCACTCATGGTCTGGTGGGTTCCCAATTACATTACATTGCCCAGCAAAATTATTGACAGGCACTCCTGCAAATAATGAGAAAAAAGCTGTAAAAAAAGAAAGCTGATGTGCCTGGAACTTTTAAAAAAGGTTTCCTTTCAAGGCGATTGTTCAGCAAAGTGGTCCATGTCTCTATTGTATGTGCCAATTCAATGCTTCAGCAACAATGTTTTGAATTCAGGTCAGCCTTTTCATTAGTGGTGTTTTTTGTTGCTTTAGGATTTTCAACACTGTTTTGAAATACCGTGCTTACGTCTCCATTATTAATAATATTTTTCAGGTCCAAGTAGGAGGACTTCACATCTCTCCAGGAGAAGTTCACATCCGGTCCGACAGCCTTCTCACTCTTCCTGCCATCTTCAGCATCACAGCTGGAGGAGGGCTGCTCCTCATCATCGTCATTATCGTCCTGCTGGCCTACAGACGGAAATCACATGAGAACGATCTTACTCTGAAGCGCCTGCAGATGCAGATGGACAATCTGGAGTCCCGCGTGGCTCTGGAGTGCAAGGAAGGTGAGGGAAACTGATCCAAGAGAATAAACTCTCAGAAATCCAGAAAAAAGTGCATAATAGCACCATATGTCGAGAACTGTTGATGACTGTGTTTAACAAAATGATATATTTGTGTAAGATATAATACTTATTATATATACATTGTATATGTATATTGGCTCAATAATACTTGAATATTCATTAATTATAACGTTAACGAGCAACTTTTTGGATATCTGTATTCTTAGTTGCAACAAGTTGACAAAAAATTATCAAAATCAAAATGAAATATATGCTGTAAGATCATTATGAACAGTGCTAATTACTATTGAATGTATTGTGTAATGTCATGTGAAACTCTACATTGCCATGCTTCCTGAATTCAATACAAGCACTACTCGTCATACTTGTACTGTTTTACAACCATTTCAATCAGAAACAGTTGGGAATGAAAAATACTGTCTTAGGTTTGCTGTGATAAACAGATCAAAGTTACAACATGTTGTTAAAAATGTTTAAACCCTTACCTCTGTCATATGTAGCTTTTGCAGAGCTGCAGACAGACATCAACGAGTTAACCAGTGATCTGGACAGAGCCGGCATACCTTACCTCGACTATCGCACTTACGCCATGAGGGTTCTCTTCCCCGGCATCGATGATCACCCAGTGCTCAGAGAGCTGGAGGTAAGAAACCTCTGAAGCACGGCTGCTGCACTCGAGTCAACTTTCAAAAAAATTTCTGGCATCTTGACCTTAAGGCTCTAGTATACTCCAAAATGAATTCATTTTGGCTTGTTGGCAAGTGCTGTCAAACTGCTGTCGAACAAGCAGTGTGAGCAAATGTCAGTGTACTCACTGTGCTTGTAGTTTGGTTTGTTTATTGGCTACATCAGCTGGATTGTGGGCAGATTTTTGGGGTTTTCTACATCCCTTAGTCTCAGGCTGGAGCCACACGAGGATGATAACGCAAACGGACCGAAATCAATATCAAAAAGGTCTTCTGTCCACACGCAATAGGCACCAGAAACGTGTCCGTTCACATGAGACCGCTCGAAAGCGCTGGAAACGCTGTAGTGCATATGCCGGGCCTGTAAGTGGCGCTGTACTCCTGCCACAAAAGCAGCGAAGAAGACTTCCCGCGCATGGTTGCCATGGTTGCCATGGTTGCCATGGTTGCTCTTCTGTTTATTCTCCGCTCTGGCTCTTTTTCTCCCTCCCCGAGGCAAGCGTTTGCTCCTGCTGTAAATCTCTCCGGTAGTCCACCAGGAGATGAAAAACACCCACCTCTCCGCCTCTTCCAAGGAACGAGGGGTCCGTGCGGCAGAGTTTCAGTTAGATTTTTTTTCGCCGGTCAACATCTCCGTTAAAGTTTAAATCTTCTGGACAAAATTAGAAAAGTGCCGGTCAGAGGTCTTCTTTGTTATTTATTGAGATTTAAAACAAATTGATAACGACTCTGTACTAATAAAAAACGGAGCCTCTCTTTTCCTTCCCCTCTTCTGACAGCCCAGCAGCTGATCTCTGAGCAGGAGAGGTGGGAGAGGCGGGGCTATTGCTTCATCGTTATCAGGAAATGATCGTATAGGCGTAAACACGGAGCCGTTTGCCCCCCCAGAGCGTTTCGTTCGCAGATCTACCCACCTTGGGACCCGTTATCGTTATCGTTTTATGCGTTTCCATGTCGGCCTCGTGTGGCCGAACCGTCTGACTCTATATGATTGAGAACTGTAGCGGATATGACCGTTATCGTCCTTGTGTGGCTGGGGCCTCAGTCATGCACATATTTTGAGGAAAACTCATCTTGTTCACTTGGACTATTGCTTTTTAAAATTCAAATCTCCGATCAAAATATTCTTCGACACCTGTTCAGTAATGCTGGCATGTCATATTTCGCACTGGTCTAGTGTAGCGTTTCTTGTCTTTTCAAAGAACCCTTATAGATATTATCACATTTCATACTAAAAGTACCGGGTTTTAAAATGTTCTTCAACGCGGCCTCCGGGGTTTAGTTCTACTTATTTCGAAGAACCTCTAAACAACCAGCCATTTGCTTTTTCATTATTTGAACAATATTTCCTATGTGCTCAATGTCAAAATTAAGCTAGTGTTTCTAATTAGAGTTGGTTCAATCAAGCAGTTATGTTCACAATGGTTTCAAAAGATTTTTTGAAGGAGCCTGTCTGATTGCATCTTAAGCATCGTCCTATTCTTCTTCCTCCAAATAAATAAACGTGTCTTTTATTTGTAGCAGAAAATAAAGAATCGTTTGTGTTTTTGATTAAATTCTTGAGGGAATTTAAAACTATAAACCACAAGTTTCTATGTTGGGGGGTTCTGCTCTTCAGCGGTTCTGTTTTTCTTTTATGCCTTTAGATGGTTCGTGAGAATTCCTGTAGATATTTATTCGGTCTTCATGTTCCTCTGTCCACATTATGACTTCTCTCATCCTTCAATGAGCATTATCTAATGAGCATGTGCTTCTTTGTGTCTGTGCAAAAATGCATGATGCGTGTAGGTGCCGGGGAGCGGACAGGCGAATGTGGAGAAAGCCTTGAAGCAGTTTGCTCAGCTGGTGAATAACAAGGTTTTCCTGCTGACATTCATCCGCACACTGGAGCTGCAGCGCTCCTTCTCCATGCGTGACCGCGGCTACGTTGCCTCGCTCATCATGACCGCTCTGCAGGGGCGGCTGGAGTACGCTACTGACATCCTCAAACACCTGCTCTCCGATCTCATAGAACGCAACCTGGAGAGCAAGAACCACCCCAAACTACTCCTCCGCAGGTAAACCAGAATTACTACACTGCTGCTAAAAGTTGAGTTTCAAAAAGCTATTTATTGTAGCCTTTTGGAAAAAATGAATGTTCATTATAATCATCTAAGGAGGAGTAAAGATATGTGACTTAGGAGGCTCAGTTTAGGCTTTCAGACAGCTTATTTGCAGTTGCTGAGAAAATGAAAGGAGCCCTATTATGTTCGTTTTCAGGTTCATATTTGTATTATGTGCCTCTACTCTACTGGGACATGTCTCCATGCTGCAATGCTCAAAAAGGTCTTTATTTGTCTCATACTGCCTGTTCTGCAGCACCTCTTTCCCCCCTCTGTCTGAAACCAGAGCCTGGTCTGCTCTGATTGGTTAGCTCGACGGCTCTGTTGTGATAAGTCAGCCCCTTAAAGATGTCCGCCCCTGAGGCTATCACGTACAATGTGTTGGAATGCGTTAGCCAATAGAAGCGTGAGTGTTACGTAGTGATGTCACTATGTTACAGAAGTCAACTAAGGACTACAGTACAATGGGAGGCATTTCAGGCAGAGGGGGGGGGGGAGTGTGTGGGAGAGAAACTCTCCTTTAATTGTTAAGCACATCTGTGTAATAAGTAATTTATATCTACAAGCATTCCTTGTAAATTTCAGGAACTTAAAGTAGAAGCTATTTTTCCCTTACTTTCTCCGTCCATATTTTTCCAGTGTGGTCAGAGGATTTAACCAAGAGAGACCTTTTCTATCTCAAATCTGCCAGGTTCTGATCAACACTGCTTATCTTTCAGCATAGATAATACTTTTGTGCATTGTTCTTTCCAGCCCAGTTACGGCACTTCTGTTGGATGAGTAACTAGACCAGTGAAGGAAAGCCCACCTCTGTTGAGCTTTGTTTTGTTCAGCGGCGTGAAACAGCCGTTAGGAGTCTGAGGAACAGGTGAAAGAGACAGGAGAGGTAAAGTGAGTGAGAGTGGGAGGGACTGGCAGAG
The DNA here is from genome assembly GCF_000735185.1 of Notothenia coriiceps. NCBI lineage: Eukaryota > Metazoa > Chordata > Actinopteri > Perciformes > Nototheniidae > Notothenia > Notothenia coriiceps. Next base: position 118,483 of record NW_011341434.1, read on the forward strand.
GAAGAGAACCTAATGTGGACGAGAGTGCAGCGGCGGCATGGTCTATGTCAGTCTAAATTATCTTCTTCGTGCCACTCATGAAACATTCAGTTCTAGCTCACGTTTCTTCCCCCCGTCACCTCTCATGTCCTCCGTTCTCTCGCCTCTCCCCTTCACCTCTGGATATCTGCAGATTGTTTTCCTAGCTGAGACTGGCCTACTGAATGTTTCATGAGGTTTATTTTTTCCTTTCTTTCTTTTTTGAAAAAGAGGGCTTTCTAAATCTGAAGCAGACTCATTAAATATAAGGATGGGTTCACATGGGAGCAGGTACAACAAGAACTTGTTAGCCCAAACATGCTACTCTTGCGGAAACACCACAATTTAATGGGATGCCGTTAACAGTCGAGTCAATGCAGGTTAGGCTTGAAATGCAGGTAAGGACCGAAAAAAAGAGTGGCAGACAGAAATTAGGTTAGGTAAGGGAAACAGAGCGGTGTCTATAAAACTGCAGGAGTTGAATCAGATTCAGAAGAGCCTTTACAGCTTTCCCATCTGGGCTCGTGAAGTAGCTAAGTGCAGACACAGCAAGGAAGAAAAGTAAAAGGGCTTGAAGTGGACATGTCATGACTAGGGGTGCACCGAATGGGAAATTCTTGGCCGAAACCGATACCGAAAATAGGAAACAGTTGGCCGAAAACCGAATGCCGAAAGGCCGAAAATGATTAATAGAAATATATATATATAATGTATACATTTTTTACCAATGTTGTTCAGCTACCTGATTATGGAAAAAGACATGATTATGGCTAAACACTTAACTTAAATAGTAATCACTATTATGGGTCCATAAAACATTTATTCAGCACTTTTGAATGCATACAGTACATTCATTCCAAGTCAAGTGCATTTTCTCTGTAGGATAACTACAACAAAGTGCATTCAGAACAAAGCCAAGGTGCATAAACATCTAGGCCAGTAGGCCTGCAACAAAATAGTGTAAATAAAGACTGTAACAGCCAGGCCTTCAACAACAACAAATGCACCTATAAGTGCATGCATACAAATGTGCAAGCTGGATAAATCCACATGAATGTAACTATTTACAAATGAAATTACAATTCAATTTCAAGAATCTGTAAATAAGGCTGTCTGTCCTCATAAGCAAAGTAGTAAACATTGTATAAAGATACATAAAGTGAAAACTGGATACAAAATCCACAACCAATTACAAATTAAATTACAATTTCAAGAATCTGCAAATAAGGTGGTCTGTCCTCATGAGCAATGTAAACAACATTGTATCATTTAGATACCGAAAGTACAATATATTGAACACTGTGCTGCTGTCATTTCCCCCTAATGATAACCTGAGATGGTGAATTATAACTCACAATGAAAATTGTTCAGGAAAGTGGGTATAGAGTAGACATGTAGAACTAGATAAACTTATGATAAGCCAGCCTTGTCTACTTATTAAGGAAAAGTGGGAGGTTCTTTTTAATGAACAGTAGCTTCTCTGCTTTATCAGCCATAAGTCTGTTCCTCTTCTCATCAAGCACATGAGAGGCAGCGCTGAACAGTCTCTCGCTGTCAGTGCTTGTGATTTGATCTTACTCCGCATATTTGTCCGGGTGTTTTGATTTCAAGTGGTGGAGTAATCCCGAAGTGGTGAAAGTCTTTGCAGTTACACCCCTTCGAGAAATGTCAGCTGAACACGTTTTACAAATCGCAATCCGCGCCTCTTTCTCTGATATTTTTAAATATCTCCAAGCGGCAGACATGTTGGCTGTGAGCCAGCCGCGAGCATGGTCGCGCGCCGTGCTTGTCGCCGCGTTTTGATTACGTCATCACAACAACACGTTAGCTTACCAACGTAACCCTGTTCCCTGACATTCGGTGATATTTTTCGGCCGAAAGCCGAAAGGGCCTTTTTAACCATTTTCGGCCGATAATTTTCGGCGGCCGAATATTCGGTGCATCCCTAGTCATGACCCAAATACATTGTGCACCGGCGGCACTTAACTTACAGCAGACTGTATCAGAGTATGTGTCCTTTGAGACCGAGCAGCTGAGTAAGGATGGCATTTCTCTGTAAACTTTCCATGTTATGTTTTTTTGGTTTCAACAACGTCGGGCTCTTCTAACGTCTTAAATTATAAAAGAATAATCAGAGCACTGCCGCTCTCTATGGGACGCCTCTTGCTAACAAATGAGTGTGCTTTCTTCTTGTCTTGCAGAACCGAGTCCGTGGCAGAGAAGATGCTGACAAATTGGTTTGCCTTCTTGCTACACAAATTTCTCAAGGTAAAATTAAATCTCTTTCACGCCTTATCGCTACAGGTGTCAATGTGATAGACTACGACATTGCTTTTTAAAATGACTAGCATTGATTTTAGAATTGACTGCTGTTTGCTGTCATTTTAACTGTGAGATATTGATGAGTTTTATGGACATTGTGGAGGGATAATGGTTTCCTGCGGAGTCAAACTTTTGCAATTCACACAAGAGTAAAAAGCTCCATTTATCATGTTTGGTGTGCCATGCTCTAGATACTCAGTGTCATTGTCTGTGCTGATGATTACAGATCTCTCTCCTTTACTTCTTTCTCATGTCTTATATTTCTTGCTCCCACCTTTCCCTCTAATCCCTGGTTTCCCTTCCAAAACAAAGGAGTGTGCTGGCGAGCCTCTCTTCATGCTGTTCTGTGCCATCAAACAGCAAATGGAGAAGGGACCAATAGACTCAATCACTGGAGAGGCTCGCTATTCCCTCAGCGAGGACAAGCTCATCAGACAGCAGATTGAATACAAGACGCTGGTGAGTCATAACGACATTAGGGGAAAAAATGCGGAAAATAATCAACCAGATTGTCTGTATTAATTTGTGAACATTCCTCGGAAAGAGCCTTGACAGATCCAAAGAAATGTAGCATTTTGTGAATTATTTGAATATTAGGAGCTTCAACAACATGAAGGGAGTGAACAAATAACCTGAAATACCCAGATTGCCATCATGTCAAGCTAAAGAAGATAAAGCTTTTTTTTATTATCGAGAAAACAACACCTTTAACATAGTTGTGACCCAAGCCCAGAGGAAGTGCGCCGGCTGTTTAAGCACATTTTCATAGAGCAGGGTATATGCAGGAATCCCGAGGTCAAACTTAAAACCTTTTAAGACCTTTTTTAAGACCCTTTCCATACATTTTAAGACCTCATCGCCACTTTGAGTTTTAACCGGTTACATTGGCGACACACTTTACCTCACATTTACAGGGTTCATACACTTTTTCACCAATGATTCTCCATGACCTTTACCTCATTTTCCATGACCAAAAAACCTTACTCTTTCTCAGCGGTACCACTGAAAATGGTTTATTTTAACGTGGAACAGGAAAATAAGGTCTGCATATGAAACATATTGTGCCTATCTAAAACAAATCCAATAGTAGGCTTACTAGCTTCTACAGGCAAAAGCAACTAAAATCTCTCACCAGCAAAATACCTCGACAGTTAAATGCCATTTTACGTTTCATTACTATAGGATACAGTATGTATTATCATTATAGTATTACTTTTTTACTATTTTGGCGATTAGATAAAATATAAAATTATATTTGATGCAACTTTAGTTACATTTCCATGACTTTTCCAAAAACTTTGGGAAAAATATTGTTTCCCATAACTTTTCCAGGGCTGGTGACATTAGCATTTGATTTCCATGACTTTCCAGGTTTTTAATGACCGTAAGAAGCCCTTGTATATACAGTATTGATTGTCCTTCCTCACTCACTTCCAATAATTTGGACGCAAACTTGCATTTCCCCATAACGATAACGGCATAAACGGAGCTTCGCGCTATCAAGCAGCGAGCGTGCGATGTCCTGTTCAGATGGCGTCAGATCCAACGGGATGCCACAAAATAAACTACACAGAATCACACTACACACCTACGCAATGATTACATTCAGGCAGACTGTAGAATACAACCTCTTTGGACAATTTATATACTTATTGAAAACAAGCTACAAAATGTAATACCTTGGAAAATGCTGTTTAATACTTTGTAATAGCCTTAATTTTCGCTAAATTGATTTATCAACTTTTAATACTTTTTAAGACCCCGCGGACACCCTGTAGAGGCAAAACAGTTTTTTTCTCTGTAAATTAGCGTTTACTTAAAAAGAATCCTGAATAAACTACCCAGTACGAACACTTTTATAGCCCTTGTATTATTAGTGTAGGCCCCAAAGCTAAGCACATTAGTGGTACAGGTGATGTAACGTAATAGTAGCTATTCCCTGTCTAAATCTTATTGTATATATCTTTATGTAATTGTAATTTTGTTTCACACAACATCTGTGGACCCCCCAGTAATAATATTGTGACCCTCTTGGGGGTGCTGACCCCCAGGTTGAAAACCACTTATCTAGGATTTAAACTTTAGGTCAGTCTGTCTTCCCAAATAAGTGGAAAAGTAATTCAATTAAATAAAGATACATGCTTTTAAACAGCTAACAGGGTTTTATCTAAACCGGGTAACAGGGGCGCTGCGCCCTCTTACTTTCGGCGTGCACCCTCATACCAAAATGATGATGTCTGCAAAAACTGTAAAATAACTAAAAAAATATGAAAATTCTATCAAATAGACCGTCAGACAGCATAGACAGCTTTGTTTTTACCGAACTCCAACGTGGCGTTGTTGTGTGCGTCCACGGCGCTATCTTGTATACGGGTGTCATGTTTTTGCGAGAATAGATATATCTTATATTCAAGATCAGCACCACAGTTTGCCCTCATATCATATTTTTCTTGAAAAACCCCTGTATAATATAATAAGGAATACTGAGTTTCCGAAGTTCGTCGCTGGTGTATGCTTTGCAATGAAGGGAAATGCAGTAGGGCCACCTGTATACACAACATGCCCCTACTTTATACTTTTCCATTAAAATCAAGCCGGCTGGGTTCCTCCAGTAGCCCGTCAGAATAAGTTCCCCCTCAGGCTTTAGCTCCACAGCAGAGGCAGCCAGCGACAGGATGACACCTTTCTGATATCCATGTCGGAGAGTCTGAGAGGCTGTGTCTCATTACTTGTGTAATGCCCCTGCTGTAGCGGCACAGCCACATCCTGGAGGTGTGAAATTACATTTCTGGCCTCGATCCTCTCCACCAGGACAGTTTGGTGAGGAGTATGTAATGAAAGGACATTCCTAGCAAGTAACACCTTTCCCTCTACCTTTTTCTCTTACCTTCCCTGCCCCCCCCCTCTTTCTCTCTATCCCGGATCCCCAGACGCTGAGCTGTGTGAACCCAGACAATGAGAACAGCCCCGAAATCCCTGTCAAGGTGCTCAACTGTGACACCATTACCCAGGTAAAAGAGAAGATCCTGGATGCGGTGTACAAGAACATGCCGTGCTCACAGCGACCACGGGCTGCAGACATGGATCTGGGTGAGGCTGCAATCCTACTGTTGAAGACTAATTATATAAAGCTAATTGTTTTATATAGTGAGAAATAGAACATAGACTTAAAATGTGCCATGGAACATGATATGTTGGAATGATGACAGGTGGGAAGAGTACGGCTTGTAGTGGGCTTGTCAGGGGAGTTATCACAGGTGCTGCACTGAAGACATTTGACATCAACAAAGGGCTCCAAATCAATTTCCGGAAGACAACTTCCTCCTACCTGTTTACAGCCCCAACCAGAGCAACACTCAACAACACTGATGTTAAACCTTACTGACAGCTCACCTACACTTAGGCTTACGCCCACAACATGTCATCTAATTCTGAATGACTTGGCACAAATCCAGCTGACACGCACCTTCAAAGGTAGTGTCTGATTCTGCTTTGGGTTTGTAGTTTACACTTTAAAAGGAGCTCTTATAGGTGAGGGATTTGGAGAGGATCTGTTTCTTCCTTGTTGCTTTGGGTAACTTAAATCTCTGTGAAGACACTGTTTCATTTGTGTTTTGTTTGCAAAATCACAATCAAGAAAGAAATGCACGTTCAGCCGTCTTGCTACGGGTGACAGCTTGCTACATTTTAAGAACAAACTAACAGCACAAAAGTTCACCTGCAGCGCACAGGAACTTTGCAAGACAAACGATGGACATTAAAAAATCACTTAGGATACAAACATTCCCAAAATGACAAATGTCACACATTTACTATTGATTGCTTTTTCCTTCAGAGTGGCGGCAGGGCAGAACAGCGCGTGTGGTCCTGCAGGATGAGGACATCACCACCAAGATAGAGAGTGACTGGAAGAGACTCAACACACTCATGCACTACCAGGTCTGTCAATAATGTCAATACTCCACCATAAGAAAAGCATAATGAAGCTTGATGTGACTAGTGTGTGTTTTGATGAGCAATGCCAAAAAGTAAGCCCTAAACCAATGGCTGCTTTTTAAGTTTTTAATTTATTATTAAAGTAAGAATCTCCTTGATTAAAAGATCAATTATTTTGTCTACAGCATGTCAGAGAAGACTTAAAAATGTCTATTTGCATTTCTCACAGCCAAAGGGGATATACATAGATTTCTTCTGCTGTCCAAATAACGGTCCAGAATCCAAAGATTTTCAATTTCAAAATAAAAACAGTAAATCAGAACCACTTCACATTTATTATGTCATGTTATGTAATGTTGTATGTAAGGCTTGCTAGTTTGAGAAGTGACTCATGATTTGAATGATGAATGATTTTCAAATGAAATTATGAAACATAGTTGCAGATGAATTTCTTTCAATTGACTTGTCATTTCAGCTGTAGCTAATGATGAACTACAGAGCTCGTTCACTCTTACAAAGCCTTTTTTAAAAGCTGTGATTATCCAGTTGCTCAAGGGCATCACACTAGATATTGTTGATGAAGGACACAGCATTACTCATTCATATTCATATACCCTCCCCCGCCACCCCTGCCAACATTTTGTCAACCCCTTGGTCGCAGGCACGCTTAGTCAACCGAACATGCACTTGTGCTCCTGGGTCTCTCACAACATCTTTTTTTCTGCTCATAAATACGACTACACAGGTCACCAAACTCAGATGAGTCATCCTGCTCCGCTGTCAATCAAATGTCTGTCCTCACTATCAGCTTTTGGCCAAATGTAACACTCGCACACAGCAAGCATTTCAAGGCAGCATACTTTTGTTTAAACAAAGAGATAAATAAAGACAAAGGAGAACTGAATTTTTCGGCACAAAAAAGCATGTTTTTGACAAGAATCTCTATTATCTGTCAAGGAGAAAAACTATTTATCTCATTCATTTTTAACCATGGTGCCAGGTGTGGAAATATTTGTTATGTTGCTAAGCTGGATTTGTATTAGCAACATTTTACAGCTCATGCAGAACAGTAGTGTGAATTTAGCTCACGTGTCAGACAACCAAACCCAGCTACAGTATACGTATTTACCTGGGACTACAGAAATGACAAAATGTAGGACCGACACTTACACTGAGCCTCGGCTGAGCAATTTTACATTTTTAAATATAATTTTTGTTTTAATTAAAAACATTCCACAGCCAGTGAAATCAATGCAAAATGATCCATACATATTTTATAATTAAATGAGCCCTATTGTGCTAATTTTCAGGTTCCTATTTGCATTTAGTGTCTCTACTGTGACATGTCTACATGCTTTAATGTTCAAAAAGCTCTTTGTTTTTCTCATACTGTCTGTGCTGCAGCACCTCTTTTCACCCTCTGTCTGAAACCAGAGCCCATTCTGCTCTGATTGGTTAGCTGGACGGCTCTGTTGTGATTGGCCATTCGCTTAGAGATTTCGAGAACCTTAGCCTCACGTACAGTGTGTTGGAGCCCTAGCCAATAGAAGCGCCACTGTTACATATTGATGTCATTATGTTACGGATGGAAGCAAGGGAGTCAAATGAAAGTCTTTTAAGGCAGGGGGGGGGGAGTGTGTAGGAGAGAAACTCCCTCTGGAGGGAACTTTGGGATGTAACTCTCTGCAGACCATTAACATGCACAAACACCTATATATCACACTACATAAAAAGGAAACCCCCAAAAACGCATTGAAGGGCCCATCGAAGACAAAATCAAGACAACTGTGCCCTCTTAGTCAAGATGTAAAATACACACAAGTAAAGGCAAAAAATATGTGGTAGACACAGTTTTGATTCCATTTTTTGTTTAAGTTTGAAGTATAGTTAAGTGTTCTGGCTTTAAGTTTAAGCTAAGTACATTCTACAGTACGCCTTTGTAATATGAATAGGTTTAGTCCTACACTGTAGTTAAAGCTGATCAATACTATACTTTCTGTATAGTGTGATGATAATGGAGCATATATACAACTTTTGTTAAAGAATGTGTGAATTTACCTTAAGGACATTATGTATAGTCCAATTATATGTCTAGTGATTCAACTGCAGATGGACTATTCAAAAGCTTTTGAATTTAAGCTGCCATTGCTCTTGACCTACAGCTGCATTCCACTTATTCATAAAAATAATAGCCATGCCTAACCTTTGTCTTCAAGGTGTCGGAGCGCTGCGTGGTGGCCTTGGTGCCCAAACAGATGTCTTCTTTCAATATTCCTTGCTCAGCCAGCTTCCCACGCAGCATCAGTAGATACGGTCAGTGCTGTTTCAGAAAAACAAAACAAATACTTCATATTCATTCAGCTCACAGCAGTGTTGCTCCATCTGTTGCTGTCACTCATCAGTCTGTAGTAACGCACATTAGCAGATACTGTTTTACAGCACATTAAACAGAAAGAAGTGCTATTTTCAAACTTATTCATCCAGTCTTATCACTTTAGATCTATACAAACTACTGATCTACAATCAGAGAGACACATTTAAAAATACAACCAACACTTGTCTTTCATATGAGGTTTCAAATGTTTTCAAAAAAACATGATGACAACAAGAGCAGAAAGCACAAAGTGACAGAAAGTAAGGATCAGAGCCAGGATAGAAAACATGTCTTTAGTGAATGAGTGCATCATTACTATGACAACCAATGAAAGAATGGCAGCAAATGAATACACAGTCTGAACACACAGACCCAACATGTTCACTTGCAGATCACAAAGAGACAATGCGCCTTATATTCAGATCTGAAAGACAAATGTGCCTTTTCTTCTGTTATCAAACGAGATGTATTCTCTCTACAAACTACACCTAGAGCATTTTAGAATATATTTTTCTGATTATCTGACATTTGACCATCTAGGTGTGGACGTTTCCTTCCGCTCCACGCCCACCAGCCCTGACAGCCCACACTCCCGTGTGCCCATGCTGACCCCTGACATGGAGAGCGGGGTCAAGGTTTGGCACTTAGTCAAGAACCACGACCACGGGGACCAGAAAGAGGGCGAACGCGGCAGCAAGATGGTGTCTGAGATCTACCTGACGAGGCTACTAGCTACAAAGGTACACTATGGCTAGTTTGTTAGCCGACTAATGTTGGAAGTTAATGCAGCTATTCCTATATCAACAAAGGATAAGATGACTATGGGTATTGTAATAGGTGTCGCTCACAGTTATGAATCCACAGAGATTCATCACCACACGCTAATCTTTGATAAACCCTCTGTACGCTACCTGTAATATCTCAGTTAATGTTTTCTTTAGGATTTAATTGTTTCCATCTGACAGGTCGCTAACATGATGTTGGCAGTTCTGATTGAATTCCTCGTTTACGTCTCACAACTTAATACCTTTCGCAAAGTGCTTTCAGTTCATTAAAGTGAATTAACATTTTGATTGCCTTAAAGTATGTGGCAATGGTTGGCGGCACAATGACTTGACCAACAGTCTTGAGTCTGAAGTGAAAATCACAATTTCCCACAACAGTCCAAAACCCAAAGATATGAAAATATTTCATTTTCAAAAGATATAAGTGCGGCACTAGGTCTCAACTCTATGTTTTGTTTTCTTTAGGGCACCCTGCAGAAGTTTGTGGACGACCTGTTTGAGACCCTGTTCAGCACTGTGTGTCGGGGCACCGCCCTGCCGCTCGCAATCAAATATATGTTTGACTTCCTGGACGAGCAGGCCGACAAGCACGGCATCCACGACACGGACGTCCGTCACACCTGGAAGAGCAACTGGTGAGAGGGAACCTTACTTAACTTCCACTGTAGAGACATCACACTTGCTGGCAATATTTTCTATAGAACTTTTAATAAAAACAGGCAAAGCTCGGGGCCAAGTGAACAATTATTCAACCCTTAATGCCAAAGTGCCACCTTATCTTATTCTATTTCTATGCTACTCTTTGAAGAACTACCAACTTTTGTTCTATTGCACAAACTGTAACTTTATAAAGGTCACAATTAAAAAGACGAAGACTAAAATCTTCCCGTCTCTTACTCCTTTGTACACTCTACTCTTTTATTTCCCACAGCTTGCCCCTGCGCTTCTGGGTTAACGTGATCAAGAATCCCCAGTTTGTGTTTGACATCCATAAGAGCAGCATCACGGACGCCTGTCTGTCGGTGGTGGCCCAGACCTTCATGGACTCATGCTCTACTTCTGAGCACCGTCTGGGCAAAGACTCACCCTCCACCAAACTGCTCTACGCCAAGGACATACCGCATTACAAGAGCTGGGTAGAAAGGTGTGTATGTGTGTTTGCGCCCATGCAAAATCGAATGCCATTCTCAAGGATATAAAAGATTAGTGAAATCCCCACTGAGAAGTGATTGCTTGTCCTCAAGTCTCAACAGGGTCAGTTCCGAATCAGGGCCTATATTTGCATAGGATAAGGTTTGTTTTGTTTAAGGTTGTTGTTAGTGTCAGGTTGAGACGTTATTTTAGGAGACAGAAGAGGCTTGTAATTCGAGAGCCTCAGGACTCTTGACGAGATGATAATGATAGTTGTCTCTGTCATAACCTTGTCACTATGAGAGGTCGTGTCACTATTACGATGTTCTGTGTGTGGTTTGATAGTGCCTAAATACTTGTATTGTATTTGTACTACGCCAAACATTGGTTGCTATTTATGTTCTTTTTTTGACAAACCATACCAGGTTTTGTCAAAACCGGTGGAGTAATCCATTTGTCGTCACTTTTTTATCATTTACCAAGTTTACATAATTACACAGTCATACGCAGGGCTGGGAGGTTTACTTTAAAAACAGGCATTCCGGAACAATTACTAGTTATATGTAAAATAAAGGTAAATCGGCAACCTAATGCCTTGTGTCACGATTTAAAAGTAATGTAACCTGATTCCTGTGTCACTTTTGGTGTACCTCAATATCAAATGCAATTCCCATAAATGAGATAAAAGAGATATAAATGATGCGGATGATCTGGCCATCATGCTGCGTCAACCAACATGGTCAGCGGTGGAACAGGGTCTCAACCAGGACATGGGCATCTTGGCTGCCTACATGCGCATGTGGCGTCTGCAACTCAGTACTGGGAAGACTGTGTCGGCCGCATACCACCTGTGCAACAGAGAGGCAAAAAGGGAACTATCGGTGTCCATTGACAACAAACGTTTGGAGCACCAACTAGCCCCCAAGTACCTCGGTGTTCGGCTGGACAGGACATTGTCCTATTAACAACACCTGGAAGAAGTGAGAGCCAAAGTGACAGCAAGGGTCTCGCTTATCCGCCGCCTCGCTGGTACATCCTGGGGTGCCTCCGCCAGGACGCTACGAATATCCACACAAGCCCTGGTGTTCTCTGCTGCCGAATATTGTGCCCCAGTCTGGTGTAGAAGCCCACATGTGAAGAAGATTGATCCTGTCATTAACAACGCCCTTCGGATCATAACTGGGTGCCTGAAGCCCACCCCCGTGTCCTACCTGCCAGTCCTAGCGGGAATTGCCCCTGCCGGCCTCCGACGAGAGGCCGCTACCCTTGCACTTGCAAGGAAAGCCCAAGAACATGACTGGCATATCCTGCATGAAACCACAACTAAGGCAGCGACCCCAAGCAGACTCAAGTCCCGTCACCCCTACAACAGGAGAGCACAAGAGATGCTTGGTTCCATCCCTGAGGACCGGTCTACAAGGGCATGGTTAGCAACTTCCTGGAAGCAGGAATGGGAGTCGGCTGAGCTCACACGTCTGCACCATCACATCCAAGACCCGGGAGATGGAGTCGAAGGAGAACATCTACCACGCCGGCACTGGACCCTACTGAACCGCCTCCCTACTAGGGTTGGTCGCTTCAAATCATCAATGAAGGAGTGGGGCCTGGCAGACAGCGCAGTATGCGAGTGTGGCGAGCCTGAGCAGACTGCCGACCACATAATCACCACCTGTCCTCTGTACAGACCTCCTTCAGAGGCTGGCCTCTTCCATGTGGGACCAGAGACGAGAGCGTGGCTTTGTGACACTGAGCTGGACATATGACGACGATACACGAAAGAAGAAGAGATATAAATAAGATAGCTTTTTATAAAGGTGTCTTATGTAAGACAAAAGAAAAATGATATCTTTTTATCAACAATGTGTCATCTTAAAGTATATGCTAGGCCTACAGTAGGGATGCATATCGTTGACTTTTTTACGATACCGATACCACTGACCAATACTCGACCGATACATATCTTGATACTTTCATGTTGCATAAGGGAAACATGTATTGAATAACACCACAATTACTCCCATGAAGCGCTTTATGATATAGTTAACATGTCAAATGAATATTAAAATTAATTGTGGGACTTCAACCTTTTAGTACTGAACAAACAATGATAAACACGTTTGACAACACGGGCTTGAAGACTGTACATTCCTGTACTCTGATTTTATGTGACAGTAAAAAATGTTTTGAGAGATTGGATGTGTTGCCGCCTTTCCCAGAAATAAAATTCTTGCAGTGGATACAGACCCCACCATTCAGACTGGCTGTCATATGCAGCCACACTTTAGATTTTCGTGCAGACATTGAGCTAATGAAAAAACGAAAGCTAACCGAAAGGCTCAGACGTTTGGGAGGAAGGTGAAGGGCGTTGCTTGGCAATCTAGCCAATCACCGAAGCCATTGCAAGACGCGCGATCTGATTGGCTGGCGGTTTGGGTGCGAGTTTAAGGATATTACGCCTCACTTTATAAAAAATAAAAAATATCGAAAGAGTATCAAAAACCGGATCTGATTTCTGTACGGTATACCGTAGCCGCCAGTAACCGGTATCTCGGTAATACAGGGAATCGGTATGCACCCCTAGCCTACAGACTAGTTTCAGTAGTAGTCAGAAGCTGTTTTAGTTCAATATATTATTAAAAGCAATCAAAGTTTGTATGTTGAATAAATAAGGTGTAAAGCTATTGCATTAAAAGATCAAAAGGAAAATTAAGAAAAATGGAAGATAACCAAAAGGAAAATTCAGATAGTACAACTTAACAATATATTGATCTTGATGTTATTGTAACACTGTAAATCTGCTATAAATTCCCATTTTCAAAAAATGTACCAGTAATCTGATTAAGATTTTTCTTTTTATCCTTTTTACGTTATCCTGTAACATGTAATCCATTACTCTCTGGTCTAAAGCCTGCTCATACAGGGCAACGGAGTCATGTCCTTAGTTGATGCAAGTAACACTTGGATTGGTTCATCAGATCTCCCTGCAATACATTAGTATAAAAATGGAATTGCATAAAGCTATTATTGCAAATGGTGGCACAATTAATGATGCAGCTCTAATAGGGTTGGAAGTAACAGACTGAATGTGTAATCAAGTGAAAGCTTTCGTAAGTTAAGTCATATGTGTGTTTGTTTAGCAAAACAGAGTTCTGGTGTGGTTTGAAGTCACTGTGACTGAATGACTGAACCTATGAGTGATGCCTTTCCTTATTCCTGCCAAAATGCCTGCCTTTAGATATTATTTGAGCTCACACAACAGTAGACTGAAACTAGGTGAGCAGAAAAGCTTTTATATGCATGCCCTTGACTCTGACTGTGTGTGTGTGTGTCTCTCCTCTCAGGTACTACGCTGACATCAACCGCCTGCCTGCCATCAGTGATCAGGATATGAATGCCTATCTGGCTGAACAGGCCCGCCTTCACTCCAGTGAGTTCAACATGCTCAGTGCCCTCCATGAGATCTACACTTACGTCAGCAAGTACAGCCAAGAGGTGAGGCCCAGTCAACACTCTGTAACATGGGAATGTGCTGGAGGGGTCCTGATGGTGTGGTTAGCCGACTGAAGTTGGAATATTTGTATGTTAAAGCAGCTATTCTTATAGTGGCAAATAATAAGATGACTATGGGTGTTTTAAAAGACAGTTATCATGAAACTCTGAACATTGTAAGAGAATGATCATGAATTAGACGGATTCAAAACTATTTAAAAACTAGTTGACATTAAAAAATAACAAGAAATGTTTAATATAAATATACAATATCTAATAACTAAGTACAGTGAAAATGTGACAAAAGATAGTTTATAAGAGTTTAATTGGAGGGCTGTGCAGATTTAAAAATAGGTAGTGTTGTACAGACATAAGCTAAATATCCAGAGTGATAAACAGTGCTCATAGTATCAAAAGAACAAGATATTGTTCTGATTATGTATGGTGAGTTTATTGTGTCAATCTGCCAGGTCGTTATCACGGGTTGTTTCTCAATGTCGAGGACGCTTGCTTGGTAGCACATGTCTTCCGAGCGTCTTGCTTCAGAAGCGAGGCAAGAATACTTCATAGCCTCGGAAAATGAAGAATGGAACAGGCGAGCAAGTGTGCAGGTGTGCGTCATATGAGAGGCCCCGCCTTACATTTTCCACCACAGATTTGGGGAAATTGGTCCGTGCGCAAAGCATTGTGGGAATTTTAAGACCTCGGAGTCTACAGATGTGTAGCCTCGAAATGTATCCAAACGAAGTACGCCGGGCTCTGTAGAATTCCAAGTATGCTGGACATTGGAACAGTACTTCGGCGGCACTCGATGACGTAGTATGCTTGAAATAGTGGCTCTGGAGCAGCTTTCCTCGAGATTGAGAAACACCCTTGGTGTTCTCAGGTCCTTGTTTTCGCAATATGCTTTCAGTTCATTACAAGCGATAGAATTACTAACAAATAATTGCTAACAAAGCACTTATATACTAATAAAGGACTGGCTTATTTAAAGCCAGTTGAGTAGCACTTGAAATGTTTTGGCTCTATGAAACCTGATGGACTTATATGATTCTGTTTTCCTCAAGTTTGTATCTTGTTGGTCGAATGCACTTATTGTAAGTCGCTTTGGATAAAAGCGTCAGCTAAATGCAATGTAATGTAATGTAATTACAGTTCATTGATAAACATTTAAATTGCCCTAAAATGTTTGGCAATGTGTGGCAACATGATGACTCGATCTATTCTTGTTCAAAGTCTTGGCCTATAAAATGTCTGAAAGAGTGAAAATCACAATTTCCCGCAGTCCAAGGTGGCATCTTCAAATGTCATGTTCTGTCAGTTGAAAGCCCAAAACTCTAAGATATGAGGATATTTCATCTACAAAGATATAACCTGGAAAAGCAGCTACTGGATGCATTTGAGCAGCTGGAACCGGTGAATGATGGTTTTGCTTATGTTTACACATATGCACCAACTTCTGATCAATCAAATGATAAATTCAAATTGACAATATATTAGGAACTAGCAATCAAGTGCAGCCACATGTACAATACTATTAAGTGTGGAAGTTGTTGGTGTTGTAAATCTTTTTTTTCTGTATTTGCATATTTGTATGATTCCTATTTCTGAACAATAAGCCTCAGTTTCATAGTTTGTGCTCTTGTGTGTGTTTTTGTGTGTTTCAGATTATTGAGGCACTGGAGCAGGATGAACAGGCCCGGAAGCAGAAGCTGGCATACAAACTGGAGCAGATCATCGCAGCCATGTCTATAGAGAGCTGAGACACCTCCATACAGACAGACACACAAACACTACAACACATACTTTAACAGATGAGTATTAAACCCATCAGCAACACATGTGGTACTCTCATGCACACGTGAACACACACATACAATCACACCTAAGCACCTATACACACACACACTCAAATCCTGATGTACACTGTCATTGCAGACTCAATGGACCTACTTTATAAACAAACGAAAGAGATTAATACACGCATACAAATGTACATACACACTCCGCAGCACACAGATCGTCCCAAAGCACGACTTTTGAATCCCATGTCATCGTTTTTTCAGAAGAAACTCCAGCAGGCAAACACCCAACTTCTAAAACGCTCCTATAGGAGAGACACAAAGACGATTTGGGCCATCACGGTTGCTGAATTCGCAGCCAATTCTTTTCTGCTGGGTAATGGTTGTCTTTGTAGTCGGTGCTTATACTAAATGTGTGTGTGTGGCATGGCTGGAGCTCTGAAGAGAACAGCACTTAATAAAAGAATGACTCAACTTGAAAAGTCACTGGAGGAGCGCAACAAAGACAGGAGCCAATTTAATGGGATGGCACGTTTCAAAATACTTTTTATATGTCAAAGATGAAGGACTCGTGTTCGCAGTACATATCACGGACTTGGACTGACATCGCTGTTTGGAGCAGAGATGTGTGTAACTTTGTGTTGCTAAGCCTTTCCCTATTGCCTTTTAAAGGCTTACTAAAGAGAAAACTAAAGACTTTGATGCCATTACTTTTCATTTCCACACTTGAAGCTCCCTGTCCTTGTTTTAAATGAAGATTTAGTGAATCGCAACTCCGCCAGGGATTGAACAGTACACAATTTGGCATTGAAAAAGGTGAGGGTCCGGCTCTACAGCACTGCAAACCTTCAAATATGAAATATATGTAGATATATTTCCGGACCAAATCCCGGGGTTTTTGTGCCAAATATAATATGTCTCATGTTTCATTCATGTTAAATGCTCCTGTAGAATTTATTAATAATACATGTCATTGTACGGAAAAGATCCCATTTAAGATAGGACATTTTGTACAGTGATGATCTATAGACCACCAATTCGGCCGTTCAAAGATAAGTGGAGACCAAATTGAACTGTAGCAGAAAGCATGATTAATGATGCTTTAAGTCTGATCAAGAAACAGATTAGCCAAGCCCTGGCCAACAGCGCCCCCCTCCCCCTCCCCTGTCTCATCAGTCATTGTTTACATTAAGCGCGATACTTGAAATTCACAAAGTGTACGAGATATTAAGAACACCTGCTGCTCCTGTGAAGTAATCCGATCAGATTAAGTTTGATGAAGGCTTTGATGCCTTATTGATCCTCCCAAAAAAATGTATTTTGAACATAACCTGGAAATCAAATGTAAGAAACTAGCTGGGAGGAGTTTTCTCCCTGGAGATATTTAAGCTGTGGGTGCCCCAAAAGAGAGTGTAGCGGTATAAAGTAGGTGATTTTAATATTTTGTCCACAGAGTGGATATGATTATTGATACATGTATTTGGATCAGCATATGGTCCTGTTGCTTCACAGCTCTTAACATCCTTCCATCTTCCAGCATAAAGTTCACGTGTTTTTATTTTGCGTCCATATGTACATTTGACCTAATTGCTTGCTGTGTCCTTGCTGCTGTATTTATAGAGTGCCATATCTTAAACTCCAAACGATTATCATGATGAAAAATCCAGTCTGAGGCATCGCGGTCATTCAGGTTTTTAGTTTTGATTGTTTGTATTTCACCCATTGCAATGCTGAAATATGAACTTATTTCTGTGCTTTAGGCTGTTTCATCGCTCAATGTAAAAGTCACATGGACTGTCTATCAGTGTCTTTCCGGAGCGCTGCTCCTTTTACCATTTCAGTATCAGTGGGGTTAATGTGCTCCCCACAGGACCTTTATTCATGCTATTCTAGAAGAGCAAGATAAAATTATATAAATAATAAATACATTTCCTGTTAAGTGTTGAAATATGGCAGAACTCATCTGTTTCATGTGTGGTTTGATGATGATAATTTATAAATGTGTTGTGCAATACACTGTCAGACATTTAAACTGTAATGTTTTTTAAACTATATATTGTTGTAAAAATATTGTACATAAAAAAACACTCCTATTTTGCAAGCAAAAGATTCACTTTGTACTGTTGTTATACATTAAATGCGCAGCTGATGAAAAGGGTTTTCGCCTGGTTTCTTTTCAGGTGATGCGAAATTCGGAATAAAGCCCTTGTTGAATAAACTGTAAAGCTTTTTGACCTTATAATACTACATTATATTAATACAATGAATGAATACAATGTCCTTGGCGTAGAGCAGCTTGGTGGTGAGATGATTGTCCAAAGCATCTTAAAGGAATACTATTCAGGAATACTGACTTTCTATGTTGTTTACTTCAGAGACAAAGGTCTGCTGTTGAGAAATGACGTCAGTTCCGAGCCAATATGAACTCTGCCACACATGACTAGATAATCTATTCTTATTACGTTAGTGGACCACTAGCATGCTAATTTGACAGTTAAGCTATTATTGGCTTTCCTTGAAAGGGTTTTTCTTCAACATTAACATAATTGTTGGACACATACACAAACGGCATTAGCCATCCTCTGACATCACCACCCGCACGCTTTAATCCAGCTTTGCATCAATGAATTGCTGCAGGTCTCCCTTGAAAAAGAGATCGTTGATCTCAACGGGATTTTCATCTGGTTAAATAAAGGCTACAAATGAGGAATCCATTACCTAAGAAAATAGTAACCAACTGATGCTCCAACATTATTCATCATAAAACAGTAAAGTTGTGAGTTTTTTTTTAATAACTGACAGAATATTTGTGGTGCTTTGGTATGTTTTGGTGCTCAAAATGTAATATTTGAACAAATTAACCACACATTTGGGGACATTATAGTTTGTAATATAGTAATTTAATATAAAGTGTTATTTGAAAAGATTGTATTTGTTGTTGTGCTTTCTTTGCTTTCACCGGCCAAGGGACTACAGATATGATTTAGCTTAAAACCAACATTTGATACGGTCCAACAAAAATTGTGACAATTATGTTTAGAAGTGTCCACGACCCCTTCTAATTTAATACATATATAAGAAACAATGTATTTTTATAGAAAATTTCACACACTTTTCATTTGGCAGAAATTGGGCGATGTGCTACCAGGTTGGAATAACAGGTAAGGTACACAACATGTACCAATGGAACAGTCAATTCATACCTTGTTTATAATAAAGTAAAGATAGTGGTATAATTAATTCCGGGAGTAACATTGTTTGTGGAAAATGTTTTTTGCAATCATACAAAGGAAAGCTGGTGTTTACAAATGCAGGAAAGGGTATATTTGAACATGCCTAGTCTGGCCAGAGTAGCACATTTGATATCAAAGAAGAGTTGAGCTTGTGAAACAACAAAGAAATATCCTGAAGGACATAAGCTTCCCTTTGAATTTTATGAAAGACAACAGCATGTGATGAGCAGCCCATGGATTGAAGACCGGTTTACACTGGCGTCATACTGTGACAGTATTTGGTGTGGCATGTGAGCACCATATAGGGGCTCATGAGCACTTGCCATAAGGAGCGCAGGATTTATTATTCATGTTTAACCCTCGGGGCTGTGGGCAAGCAGAGCAGAGGGGGGAGGAGGGGGAGGACTGCATCTCTCCCAACATCCAACCCAAGCTTTACCTGTCAGATCCACGTGGGGGTGGTATCAATGTATCGGAGGGTCCTCTGTACACCTGCCAGGCTATAACCCCTCGTCTTTCCTCTATTCTCTCTTTGCTTGTCAGAGTGCCAATCAGCAGCCAGACATTCCCCCTCACTTGCTTCACACACGCAGAGGAGGATCATTAGGACTCAAACCTCCTCTTCTGACAGCGGAGCGAGCCACGGGATATCGTCTTGATGGACACCGTGGTTGGATGGTGCCTCACAGGTTTATGGAGCTACTGCAGCCATTAGAAATCCATTATTCTCCTATCAACCCCTGACAGGTGTCACAATATCTCAATCATGCCTTCGCCAATGATTGATTTTACTACATTGTAACGTACTGTACAGTAAAATAACAGCTCAACACACTTTTCTCATTTCTGTGAGATCGCTTGTAGAACTCATCCTCAGCTTCTCCTGCTGCCCAGGATATTTCATTCAGTGGAATATTGACCTTACACAAAGACTGCAGATCTTGAAGAATAATTCAAACTGTGGCTCTTACTGTGGAGTGAATACTGAATGGAAAAAAGGCCTTGGATTTTCTATACACCTTCAAAAATCCAACAGAGGCGCCTTTCAATTTCCTTCAGCTTCAGCAAGTGGTTAAAGGAATATATGTAAATAGAAAAGGGATGGACACAATAACAGGAATGCTCACGATATGTCTGTCACAAGGTGAGTGTTTAACAAGAAAATTAACTATTAGTCAACTATTACTTGTTTAAGATTTCAGTTGAAGGCATCACAATCATTTGTAAGCCAAATTCTAAGTATTCCCTGATTTCATACCCTACATTTTAGGACTCTATCCTTTCCTTTGTTATATATATATCCGTAAGTGTAACGTCTGTGGGTTTAAGACTGGATTAGGGTGGCCGACAAGTGCAAACACGCTAGAAAAAAAAAGTCCAATTGTGAGAATCCTGCTGCACTTTCAAAACAGATTTGCAAATAAAAAAACACTACTTTGACAAAGCACATGCAAATGAAGAAACATCTTCAGCAACTTGACAACACATGCGCAGCATTTAGAAAACATTCACCAACTTCAGAAACATGCGTAGCTTTTACTAAAATCACTGCCAACACAAAACCCTGTGAATAAAAAAGAAACACTGCAAGAAGCTCAAAGCACGAGGGAAACGGAGACACTGAAACGTGAAGCCCACAGCTGGGACCGGAGCGCTTGTTGACATTCTGGGATTATAATGTTGGCATACTGTCACTGTTGGCAGAGTGAGATTGTTTCATTATTGTAAGTGTTTTGTCAGTATATTTGAAATGAGGAGGTTAGCTAGCTATCGAGCTTACAGTAGACCTGCAATGAAATAGGAAGGAATACTGCGAACACATTGTGAAAATAAGCCAATAAAACGTACATTTTAGGTAGGTTATTGTGCTAGATTGTATTTTAACTGAATTAACACATCTTTTTGTAAACAGAGGATGCTTTTCCTTGGTGGCTTTAAGCTGGGAAGAAATCCAGCATCCACTATCAGTAGGTCCAAATACAAATGTGTGGTACCTTTGTTTTTTCCTTTCCATAATGGACACTCCCATTACCGGACAATCAAGCTTCAAATTCCCTGAAGCACCTCTGGAACGCAGCCTCCAGGCGATGGAGGTCTGCAAGCATCAGTCTCCTGCTGCTTTAATTAAGTGCAGACTGCCTTATCAGAGCGCACACAATCAAGCAGGCTCTGATATGTTTGTTCTTGCCAAGGACAAAAGACAGCTGTCTAAACCAGGAAAGAAATCCCAGATGACTGTATAGAATACATCTCAAGGGACCACAGTAACAACTTGTTTCAGGATTTATTGGATGAGCTAAACCATGACGGCATTTTATTTCCCCAATTTGCTGTAGTAATTTCTCTTTTGTCCACTAGCAACGACACTTGCAGACTCTGGTCATAACTGCCTTCATTATTTACCACCCAAGTATAAAAGCTGAATTATTTACATACACTCCAGTAGAAATGCTTCCAGTTCCACACAAATATACAGCATGAACAATAAATTAATGATTTAATGATGTGCTGGTGAAGCTAATGTCCAGAAGGTTGATCCGCAACACTCCAGTCAAGTGGTGCCATCTACTGGCCAGAGTTATTATCACAGTTTTTATTTATTTCACTGTTAATTCATCTGTTTGAGCACACACTGGGAGAGGGAGAAGAATCATGTGACAGGCCGTGAAAATGTGGTGCATGAAGAGGACAAAAAGTGTCTGTTTTAGTTTTAGCAGAGGGTGTGTGTGTGTGTGTAACATCTGCAGAGCCATGTGGTCGTTGAGTTCATGACCTTTATAAACACAGGCTTTAGTCAAGACACAGACCTATTCTGAACCCACACTCTGCCCTTAGAATGTGAAGGACTAACACCGGGGTAGACCTTGACACCAATTTCGTTTTGAGAAGAAGTGACTTCATCTTCTTTTCTTTACAATTTATTTTGTCCTCTTCCCGCTCACTGGAGGACAGAGACCTCGCTACTCAGCCCAAGGAGGTAACGGTCAACATTTGCTGCT
Source organism: Notothenia coriiceps (assembly GCF_000735185.1). Classification (NCBI taxonomy): domain Eukaryota; kingdom Metazoa; phylum Chordata; class Actinopteri; order Perciformes; family Nototheniidae; genus Notothenia; species Notothenia coriiceps. Next base: position 140,572 of record NW_011341434.1, read on the forward strand.
GTTTGAAATTAAATCTCCTCCCACTACTCCCCCTCCTCCGCCCCTCGCTCTCCCTCCTTCTCCAGCACTCCTGAAATAACTATAAGACAGGCTCCCTCCTTTGTAGCCAATCAGTGAGCTTGGTGGGATTTATGACACCCATTTTCAAAGCGCATTTAAAAGTGTATTCCAACTTGTATGTGTTTTATGGGATTGTGTAGGCTTGCGTATGTGTTTGTACAAATAAATAAACCAACATTTAATTAAAAACACCCTCTCAGTAAGAGCTTTAATTAATTAATCTAGCAGCGCATGCCAATTTCTCTCCTCGTTTATTCATTAAGTCAAAGCAGAACCATGAATCTCAATAGATAATATATATGTTTAATTATGAACGGGGGCAAAGAAATGGTCTTCACACAAAAGATCGTCACATTAGACAAGATGCCGTTTTACAACTTCCTGTCATATGTCCTGCCTGGGGCTCGAATGGTCCGCTGCTGGTGAACTCTTGCTCTCAAACAGAATAAAAGCTAAAACTGAGAAACGTATTGAACTATAAACAAAAGTCACTGTCTCTTATAAGATACTGAACTTACATGTATCAGTAAGACTATACATTCTGTGAAAAAGAATTCCTTTGAGAATATGACCTATGGCATATTCTTTTAATTAGCTCTCTAGTTAGTGAGGAGGATCTGACTTTTAAAGCAGATTCGTCAGCCAAGCCTCAGCGATCATTGGGTGTCCAATTAGCTTAAACTTCCATGACCGCAAAAGAAGTCTTCATAGATAAAACACTTCTGACCTTTTGTCTAAAAGACATCCCAGAAGTAAAATATTACAGTAAGATTCAAGCTATGCTGTTACTTTCATCTGCAGAGTTTGGCTGTCTTTAGCTCATTATCAGAATCAGAACTGCTTTAGTCGTCCCACTGAGGGGACATTACGTTACAGCAAAAGTATCAATATATAGTATAGAGACTAAATGAAACACTATTAAATAAAAGGCATGCATAATATTAAAATATTAAATGTTGTTTTCTGTTCATATTCACAGAAAGCACAAGATGTGATTTTTAAATACACTTTGACAGAAAGAAGAAGACAGCGAGTAATGGAGTTATGCCAATTGTTTGGTAAGTGCTTAGGATTTTTGTGGTCTTAAAAGTATAGGATGGTTCTAAAGGGGACTCCTTGTGAGAAAGTACAAACACTTAAAAAAAAATGAAATACGGTTTCCTTTTTTCTCCTGAGACACTACTCCATGCATTTTAGAAATCATTAAAAACACAATACGGTGAGTCTGCACGGAAATGTAAAGCACAATCCTCAAATCTGGTTGAAACGCATTTGCAAGCTAAACGAAAACACACACTGCTGTCAGAGATAATCTACAGCACCGGCAGATATATGATGATAGCAATGTACTGTTACTGAAGAAACACGGCTGCAGCTGAAAGAAAGAAATGGGGGCTATTTTGTTAAACTGCATAATCTTTAACAGATGTGCAGAACAGTCAATATACTATAAACAAATAAAGCCATGTGAAGCAAAGGCCTATAGGCTTTGAATCACAGGATGCCAATAGTAGAAATGAATTCCAGATTTGCTTTCTGTAAGGTTGTTGGAGGAATACTCGTGCTGTCTGTGTTGGTTTCCTGCTCTGTTACAAGCTATTCAGTGACACCTTATTTGAAACACGTCGTCACAGAGAAGACAGATTACCTTACCTCCGTCTTTTGTTTTCTGTGTATGATATGCGGTAAAGGGAATCTTACTGTACTTGTACACAACTATTCCCAGAGGTGGGTCCGAGTCATTGCAACAACAAGGTTCAATACCTTGCACTCAAGTCCAAAGTCATAGTTGGCAAGTCCTTAACTTCGAGTTTCGAGACTCGAAACCAATTTGACTGCCTGTTTTGAAGTTTTTTTTTGTTCATGTAAACAAAATTATATTTTTTCCGACTGTCATTCAGTAACTTTAGTTTGCCCTGTTTCTCTCCTGCAACGATATTGGATGCCATTGGATTGGTTTAAACAGCATGAATCGTGGAAATCAAGTGTCGATTTGCAGGGACTTGCTCACGGGATTTTTTACCAGGATATTCATTCATTTTTGGAATCCTTTTTTATCTTTGAGCTTTGAAGAAGGTTTTCTAAGTCAAAACTCTAAGTAAAGGCACCATCCAAGTTGAGACCAAATCTTTTTGATTTAGTCAGGATGAGTTTATGGTAATTTAATTAATTAAGCCATGTGACCGGAATCAAAGTGTCTCTTTATTATTTTCTTCAACCACAATGACTGAAACATTCTAGAATGAAAATGCACAATGCCTTGAAGTAAGTTATAAAATATAAAGCAAATGAAAGCACTATGGAGCTTTCTAGAGTGAATTAACGAGAGGTACAAGGTGTTAGAAAGTCAAACTAAACTGCCAGGGTTTGTGTAAAAAAAATGTGCCTTACTGCCATTAGAGAGGAAGCTGTGATTCACGAGGACTCAACTAGCCGAAATACTTAACCAGCCAACAGTCTAATGAATGTTTTAATGGGGTGACAAGAATACTGGTGTCCAGCTGTGGCTGCTGTATTGGGCCCGGCACTGATCATTGAAGTTGGAGTTTTAGCAAACTTCTGGAGTCACAGTGAGGGAGCAATTGCCCACCTCAACGCCCTGCTGTTTGAGCTGAATATCTGATAGTTGTCTGGAAAGAAGGAAGGGGTCTTACAGGAAGGAAATGGGGTGATGTGGGGGAAGGATGGGGCCAAAACAGGGACAGGGGGACTATGGGCATTGGGACTGGTATCAAATTACAAGAGCATTTCTAACAAGCATGTACGAAGTGGTCCAGTTTGCTTTTCTCGACTTGCTGTCGTTTCTACACTTTTTCTTTGTCTCGGAGGGTGTGGTGCTTCTTTTTTTTTTAACAAGTCATTTAGCATACCTTCGCCAGTGGTTCCAGATGTGTGATTTACAGAGAGCATGGGAACAGCTAGCAAAAAGAGCTAACAAAAGTGAAGCAAAGGTCCCCAAATTGCAGGGGGGGGAGGGGGGGCTCTCAGGACTCTGTTGACGTGTGAAAGGTTTAAACGGATCCTGTGGTGTCTTCACTACTGAGATGGCTGGTGTTGATTGATGGCCTGGCTGAGTGGTGGGGGCTTCGGAGCCAGTGAAATGGATTAGTACCATTAGCATAACAGTGGATCACACTTTTGTTTCCAGTATGAAATTCAGCTCCACAGTCTATCTCCCTAAGCCTATTAGGGACCAGGGTGTCACCCTTTTGTCAGCGATCACCTTTCATTGTGTGGTGGATTACTGCTCCCATACAAATAGAGTGCACTGCTCAGGCAGACAATGTAACTCAGTAATAAAAGATGAGTAATCAGCAATAACCAAAACATATTCTCTCCTTCACTTACATGTACTCTTAATATGTTGGACTCAAGCCCTCGAGCCGCTTATATATGTATATAAGTGTAAACATTGATAGGTATTCAAAGAATGCTGGGCATAGTTTTTTTAAATACTCAACATCCCAACAGGAACCAGTTCTCCTCCTTCCCTCCATCCGCCTTCAGGGGTGGGGGCACAGAGGAAGGGTTAAAGTAACCAGTGGAAGACGGGGTATAGGGCTGGGCCTCGGTAAGAGAGGAGAAGGGGGGGGCTATATAAAAACTGACAGAACACAAGTGGTGCTTTATTCACACTGTCCCGCTCTGGGTAAGAGGAAACCCCTAACTGCTCCAGCTCAACCAACTCAACCTTTTCCTCCCTCCCTTTTCGCTCACACCCTTCGGACGTGTGCACACTTGGGACAAGAATGGCAGCATCATCCGTACAGAAAACAAACAGGCCCCTCAAAATGTTGCCGTTTGCGTTGCTTCTCATCGCCTCCTTCTTAAATGGTGAGTAGTAAAAACATGCTTTATGAATGAAGGTAAACTTCTCTGAGATCGTAAGGCCATCCTTAGGGAGGGAGGGGGGGCCAGGAGGGTTGGGGGTGGAGGAGTGTTTGAATTGTCTTTGAGTTGAAACCAGGTTTTAACCCTACAACTCTTTTACTCTGTGGAATATTTGTATGTCCCTAAAATAGATTTTTGAAACAGTTATAAATATACCTCCTCCTTCAAGATGCAGGCAGAAAACATTACTTTGGAGAACCTTAGCTAACAAAGGGAATATTTTAGAGAGAGGTTTGAAATGTGTGGAGGCATTAAGTATGAAATTATGATAATAGATTTCCAGATCTCTATTCTGAACTTATACATTTACAAAATAGAGCCGTTTTATCTCGAGAATTTACTTTTTTTTATCTGTTATTATTCCGATTCAAACTATTTTTGAACCTCTGGCGCTATGTTTGCTATTTCATTGAGCGGACTCCCACGATCTTGAAGCACTTTGAAAAATGTTTGTATTTATATTTAGCCGTGGAATGCGAGATCAGTTGAAGTGTGCGTGAGAAAAGGTTGTGGAGTATGGTCGTTAATGTGCATTTCGAATGTGGCCATGCTGATATAGTGGGAGCTTTATTGAGGCATCAGGGACGACTGTGGCTGTTGAACTATGTGTAGAGACATGCGGCTCACATGGCTGAGCTCTATATACAGCATGAAGGGCTCATCTGGAATGGAACAACTCCATCCATCAGTTGTATTAAAACTATCAACAACTTCCTAGTATCTCATCTTTCTTAACCAATCAGAAGGGTGGGACAACAATCCAATTCAGGTTTTGTTTCTGATATTGTAATTGTAAGATTTGCTTTTTTTTCCAAAGTGTATATGATTTTCCTCTCACTTAAAGGATATTTAGCATTACTTTAGTTTTTTTTTCAGTAGTTCAACTCAAGAACATTTAAAAAAACGTATACGAGAGTAAACCAAGACCATAAAACAAAGAGCACATTCTTTTTCAAATGTAAAACGTATTGCTTGTACTTGCTTAAGCATTACGATGTAGATATATACAGAATCCTGCAAATAACTAGGGGATGCATCATGTGCTGAATAGAAATATCTGTGAAACTTTTAAGACGGATGATTGTTCCATCCTTCAATAGTGGCCGAGCCAAGTCCAATCAAAGTAAACAAAGAGAAAGACCAAGATGTCAAAAGAATTGCGCTGAGAACAAACTAAAGCTTTACGATCATCTGGAGTACTCCGTGTTGTGGCTGGGAATGAACCCCGCGCTGAATAGCTTAATTCAAACCTCCTGTCTTGTTCATGGGATATAGCTTATGGGAATGAGATCATCAGCAATGTAAGACGTCTGCATCGAAAAATTGCCCGGCCATAATTGTAACTTATAGTTTCTGAACCAGAGAAGAAGAAAACCTCTTTACAAACACAACAATGTTTAGCTTTTGAAAATAACCCCAGGTTGCTAAAACATAGCAATGTGTTACAGATCGCAGTTGGACCTTGTGCCTTTCATCAAGACAAATATACAGCAGATATTGGAGAGCAAAAACAAAAAGGAGAACAGTAATGTTTAACTCTGTTTCAACTACAGGATAAACCACCTGTCTCCTGTCTGACAGAAATCCCTCTTGCAGTATTATTTTGTAAACCCAGGGGAGGGGAGCGGGGCCGAGTTACGCAAGTAGAGGAAAGATGGGCTTACTGTATAACTTTGCTGTGATGAAGTCGGAGCGGATTCACAGATGGTAGTGAGTATAACCGTTACCCAGACAACGTGGAGGTGGGTTATTGTAACAGAGGCTAGATGATCAAAGACTCTGGGGGAAACCCTTTGTGAGAATGTTAGGGAGATTTCTTTTAGAAAAGCAGTACAATGGTTAGATGAAGCAATGAACAGGGAGTTAAAGACTCCTTTGTTTTTGATCAGTTGGCCTGATGTGTGCAAAAATTAAATTTACATTTCTAAAACTGCACTTAAACACAATTTTCGTAATACAGTTTCAGCTCAGTCTGTGCTGTGAAGTGGTTTTTAGGAGGCTCTGTAGTTAAGCAACAAACCCTGCCCAATTCCTCTGCCAACCCAAGAGAATGTAATTATATAAATCATTGTTTGTGCTGTACCCATTGAATGGATGCACCAAAGGATCACAGAAACAATGTCAACAACAGAGTGTTCTGTCCTCTCGTGAAGAAAGTGGCACAGATACCTCATTCACACCAATGCAACTCCGGTTCAAGCTCCTTGCTAGAGCTTTTCAGGTTCAAAACCGGTTCTTCGGTTTAGCTCCGGCTCTTTTCACACTGCCCAGAGTCCGACTGGTGCTGCGTCATTGCGTCATTGCACCATTGTTTGCGTCATGACGTAACCGTTTGCGTACCTGCTTCATAAAGCCAAACCGCGCGGAAACCCCTCAAGGCTCACACAACAACAACAACAACAACAATGGCCGATTGTGCTCCAACTTCCTCTGTACCTCTTCGGAAGACCAGATTCCCAGTAGGTAGCTGGTCTCTTCAGTGGACCACTGCTGCTTGTTAAGTTTCTCCATCGTTGTGTTCAAACTAGGGGTTTCACAACTACCAATATTTACTAGTCGACACGTTTTTCAAAATAGCAGTCGACTNCTGCTTGTTAAGTTTCTCCATCGTTGTGTAGAAACTGGATAAAACGCAACCTTTTTGCTGTTGTTCAGGAGTTGCTAAGAGGCTGCTCCGCTGCGGTGTGAACAGGAAAAACCGGTGCTTTTCAAGCTCCAGCTCCGAACCGGCCCTGAAACACCGTTGGTGTGAATGAGGTATGAGCGGGCCAAGTCAAATCCAAATGTCAAGTGAGCCGGTGGTGGCAAGTAGACGCCTGGACACACACACACCCACACACACACACACACACACACACACACACAANTAATCTTTATAAGGGAACAATCTAAATGGATGATGCTTTGAGGGAACCCCTTATTGGACTAAATATAAAGGAGACATTTAAAGAAAAAACGGTTTTATTATTTTATTTTTCAAAATATAAACATCAGGTTAACTGCTGGAGCTTCGATTGAAAGAAAGTGAACCATATTAAGCTTTGTCTGTCCTTTCTTAGAGTAAGTTTTAACATTAAGAAGATAACATAGGACTATATTGCAGGATAATTATAAGAGGCCAGAATATCTCTAAATAAAACGGGTATTAAAGACTGATTATTTCACTTACTGTTTTGTCTCCACCCTCAGTTCTACTTTGAAAATCCATGTGGAGAGTGCTGGAGGGCTGGGGTGGAGGGGGTGTGAGCTCTTGGATCAAATGTCTATCCAATAGATGCCAGAGTGACGTCAGGGAACCTCTGCAGAGGTGCTCTGACATTACAAAGTTGAGCCAGGTCCAGAGGCAGCAGCAGAAAGAAAATTACACTTAATGGCCTTTAAATTAGGAACCTTTCGCAATTTCTGAACATTCAATTCCCAGATAAGGTCCAATAAAAGGATTCAAATGATGTGCTGTTCATGCTGCCCCTTCCCACAGACCCCACTCAATCACTACTCTGGAAGAAACTCATACATAAAGTACACAAAAGGAACATTTGCAGGCCATGAAACCCTGAGAGGAAAAGAGGAGGCGAAGTGTTCTAAGAGTGTTTATAGAAGATGTCTGGCTAGAGACACACTCAGTCAAAAATATTTAGGGAACCTGCATGTAGCCTAAAAAGCTGAAAAATAGGTGTTGTCACTAGTCAGAGCTGCAAACTTTATTTATGAATAGAAAAACCTTTGATAAATGATATGATATTAGGGTTGGATCGTCATTTTTCAACAATGTGATAACTATTGCATACAACATATGGCAGCAACTTTGACAGGGTGGTCCACTAACGTGTGCTGACCATTATATCCTCACCATGCCCCATTACACAGCACAGGATTTTCCCCAACAGAAGCAGAGAGGGCCTGGGGGCCCAAAGGTGGAAGGCCATATTTTTGGGGTTTAACTGGGACTGTGGGCCAAAGCCATGGGAGGGTCTACCCATTCAAAACATCCAACAGCTTGTTCATGTCTCAGATAGAAGACACACGAGAGAGGTTGCACAGTTACAGATGTACAGTGGTTGCAGATGTATGCGCTACATTGGGAAGATGCATGGCATGCAAAGTTGAGCAACATGGGGAAATTACTGTTCATATTCATGAAAATCTGTGGTTAATTAAACAATCCCCCTCTTTGAGATTATACTACAATGTTTTAAAACATGTGCCTTTAACTTTTCTCTGGAAACAAACTCAGAACGTTGGTTGAAATGCTGTATATTTTGGTATCACATAAAAACGTTTAGTTTTAGAAGCAATTAAACTTAATATGAAATACTTTCTGTCCATAAAAGAAACAAGAATAAATTCATGTAAAAAGCGGTTTAAGAGGTTATGCTAATAAGACATTTGACATCTGAAAAATGTGTTGAAAAGCAAGCTGCATAGACTAAAAACAGGTGAATCTTTCGGGGTTCATAGTAGGGAAGTAGTTGTTGCCATATGTCTCTAGGCATGTTGCTTTACATTAAACATTTTGGAGGTACGAGGACTGAAGCCTACGCCTCACCTCGATGGATGCCTGGGATTAGCTGTGCGTGACTAGGAGAGGACACGCAGACGGAGGGAGAGTCGGGAGGGTGAAGGGCGTTGAGCTGCAGGCTTGTCTTCTTCCAAGCCTGCCACATTTTTCCATCCGGAGTCCCAACCAAGAGATGG
>NW_011341434.1:149238-197784 GCF_000735185.1 Notothenia coriiceps
GGGGGGGGCTGTGGGGTGAAGCATTTCAAGACCGCAGCCGTCATTCACAGCAATCTAGTGGGGAAATCTTCTAGAGAGCAATGAAGTCAGGGCCGGGCTGTATGACATATGGAGTCAGGGCCGATTAGGTTTGCCGTGTTTGTGCGCTGATAGCAAGACTCACGAATGATGACTGATTTCTTGGACGCTTTCTGAGATTACACACAAAGAAGGAATAGAAGTCAAGTCTGTTTGTTGTGCAAGGGTCAGGGGGTGTGAGCTGATGTACAGTATGTTTCAGTGGAATGGTTTCAGTAGAATCAGTGATTCATCACCTTTACCTGTGGTTATTGTTGAGTGTGCAAGAGGATGGTAGTGGGGAAGTGAGGTGGTGAACAGGGGTCGGCAACAGGCGGATCGCGGTCCGGATCCGGACCCGGACCTATAATCAATACATTAATAGGGGATTTCAATTTTGACGGGGCAATTCTATTTTAACCGCCGCCGACAGGGGGCGAAAGAGACAAGTGAGCGATACAGGGAGAGAAACACAGAAGAAGAGACGAGAGCGCGGCAGAGAGAAGCGGAGAAGAAAATAAGAGAATAATTAGCGATACAGGGAGAGAAGCGGAGAGGAGAGTGAACAGGCGTGTTAGCGGCAGACAGGGAGAGACAAATAATTACACATGGCGCTCTCCAAGAAGAGGAAAGTGGACAGTGAGAACAGAGCTTTTAACCCTGAGTGGACTCATTCATGTTCATCCTGCCCACTGGGTGCACAGAACCAGTGTGTCTCATTTGTTCAGAGACCGCGCTCATTAAAAGTGCCAAAACGCCACTATGAGACAAAACACAAAGTGTTTGACCAAACATTCCCTATCAAGTCAGAACTGAGGTCACTAAAAATAAGCAGCCCAATATGATCAGTCCACCAGGATCAAAATTAAAACTAAATATCGTTCCAGGGCAGGTTAACCGAGGCTAACCAATGAGCACCTGCATGTGTGTATGAGAACGGCCCTGACACCATTTTAACCCAGATTTAAACTCCTGGCAGGACAAGCTCCAGCTCAATTCTCGCACTGATTTAAAAAAAAGTGAGTGATGGACTGCAGTGAGAGGGAAAGAAAGAGAATCTTTAAAACTGTTAAATTGTTATGAAAGACTGATATTGTTCTATAATCGGCTGAAACAGTTAAGTCATGATGTGAAACGGTTAACAAAGAAAAAGGGAAACTCAAGCTGCTGCTACACTTTATTTTATTTATCTAAAATTAAGCACTTTTAAGATGCACATATTTTCAAAAGCTATTTTATTTATTTTATTTTTTAAATGCAGCCCGAGAGGAACATTACACATATCCACAGCATTTACTGTATATCTGTATAGTTCAATGTTAATTGACAATAAATATTGTTTATGAATTGTACTTTCTTTATTTGGCAGTCAGTTGTTGATAACATGCAGACATTGATAAAGCTACAGGCTACTTCAATATATATATCACTAATTCATAAAGAAACTTAGACATTTTGATGTTCCGGACCTTTACATGGGGAGATTTTCTCTTACTTGACCTCGTTGAATTTTAGTTGAATATCCCTGGGTTACACGGACAGGAAGTGTGCTGAGCAGGGCAGCAAAAAGCACCAAGACACCTCTGCAACAACAACAAACAAAGTTAGAGTTCAAGGCTTCAATTTCATTAAAAAGACACCAGTAAACTGCATGCAGTTCCCCTTGTCTTCAGAAACACTAAAACATCATTAGAAAAGTAGCAGAACTTCATGGTTGTTGTGCAACGAGCGTGAAAAACTAATCTAGAGTTGGACTGAAATTGCCTGAATAAAAGCAAGACTGGAAGCTTTCAAGTCTAGAAAAAAACAAAAACAATAAAAGGGCGGTGACTCAGATCTTACCGCTTCTGCAAATGTTTGTCATAAGTGGCAATTATATGCAGAGGTTTCATTCCATCTGAGCTCTGGTGTGTCAGGCAAGTGTCTGTCTGTAATGAGTGATGAATGCTGAGAATGTTTACTGGCTGTGTAGCAACAAAAAGACACATGGTGTTATTGTGTCTGAAGACAAATAAGGATGATTTGCTTTATAAAAATTAAGCAGCCCAGTGTTACAAGAGTGCTTGAGATGCCATGACATAATAAGCTAAATACTTGGGAAACATAGTGATCTTTTACAGTTTGGATTTGAACAATTATAATCTTCCAAACAGGTTATACAAACAGGGAAATTGTGTTTCATATAATGCCAGTTTGATTGTGGTTCTCTCCATTTTAAAAAGGAAATGTGAATTCATTTCCTCTCACTCACCACAGCATCTCCCCAAAATCCCATCAGAGACTCCCCAAAACCCTAAACTGTAACTGTAAACTAAAACATAGCCATCAGCATCAATCTTGAGGCTTTATTATTTTACAACAACACTGACATAGCTTTACTCCCCATGCTGCTACAAATCACCTGATGACAGAAAGTGATCACAGAGGCTGAAACAACACATTTCAGCCTCTGCACTCTAACACTCCTGTGTGTCACATTTGTATGGAAAACCCTGATTTATGCAAGACCATGTCACCCCATCCTTTCCGGTAACATAAACAGATAGACCACACAGGGACGGTGAGGGGTGGCAGCTGTAGGCTACAGGCTGCAGACTCCAGGTCTAATGGACAGACTTAACAAGGTTAGGGAGTCCTTGACCTGTCGCTGGTCCACACCCACGCTAATGCTCCTAATGGTAAACTGGAGTCGGGGAGGATTGTGGGACGAGGCAACATTCTGACTGCATAGTGAAACCTGACCATGTGTACCACAAAGCTTTCTGGGCCTTTTATTGTGGGCTTGACAAGGGCAAGAAAGTAAAAACTGCTTTCAAGGTCAGTGGCTCTGATGCATTTTCTCATTTATTTGAACCAGTTACAAATTGTAGACTTACTTCACCTGTTAGACACAGTATGACAGACAGCTGCAGTTGACAGTTGCTGGCACTAAAGCATGCCAAAAGACCTCCTGGGAGATTATACTGCCCCATGTGCTAGCACGGCACACACACTGTTTACTATGTTCTGGTGGCACCTGCCTGTCACAATGATTTATCTGAGGAAGTCAGTGGACATGTGTCACAGTGCCACCACTGTATGAATGTATGTGCTTCAAGTGTGAACATCTCAAGTACTGACTAGAGACAAGCGTAAGGAGACTATAGTATAGGGTGTATCAGAGGTAAAAAGCTATATTGTACAAGGAAGGTGCAAGAGGAAAAACATGCTTTGTTATGGTGTAAAAGTGTTTAAATAAGTTGTAATTTAACACAAGAGGCAAGCAGTCAAGGAAATATCAATTTGAAAACGCTGAAAATGCTAATCTGTTCTACATTTCAAACTATTAAAAATCTATGTTTCAGTTTACCTCTAATTTACAGTACATGGTGGAAATATCTTACACGGAATGATTATAAATAAACATATTCACTACGCAAAGTGAAAAACAAAGACAGCCATCAAATCAATCTTGATCAGATCAGCTATGTTTGCTAGGAAAGTGTGTGCACATAAAAGGAATGTGTGCTCTTTTGTTAACATAAAAATACTTGCACAGAAAAAGACACGACGGCTAAAAACAGTGTTGTAAACAAAGTATGAATGGCAGTAAGATTTATTACAACAGGGGGCAGCAAACTTGGATTAATAACATGAAATCAATCACAAACTCAAACTGGCAGCCAGTGCGGGAACCATGGTAATGAGATCTGCAGAGGTAAGGCATTATGGGAATGTTTTGAGAGTGAGGTAATGATGTTGTTCATAGACAGAGAGAGGGAAATCTGGGTAAAAGAAAAGCATGCTGGGTATTCTGGTTTGACTCTTGGATCCTACACTTGCAATTTGACATGTGGAAATCAGAGCGATAAAGACTCAGCTCATTAGCTCAGCGGCTGCAGGGTGTGGTGCACATTTGACTCATTTGCACGGAGAATGAAAATGTGCCCTGAAAGTTATCCAGCTTATTAAAAACATTGCAAGTTGAAGTAATTTACAGCTGAGAGAACCTGACTAGAAATACCCTATCACGACTTTGATTTAGTGTTGCAATTTATCAAGGACTCTCCCCAGAGTCATACGGATCCCTGACAAATGGAAAATTGTATAAAGGCATATTACATCATTCAAAAAAATTGGAAAGAGTTACGTTTCCAATGGCATCATTACCTGGCACCTTCCAGCGGCACATTTCATCTGCACATTCAACTGGAAAACAAGACTACTCAAATTAATATATTTCAGCAACTTATTTAGTTTATCACAGGATCTTTTAAAAAACCTCAGGGGGAGAACGATTCTATTTCAAAGTAAATAAATGACTTCATGATGTGATCCATGGTTCTGAGCAGATCTGTTATCTATTGCAATAAGATCTTTGACCTAATCTAACATCACTGTAGAGCCTCGAGGGACTGAAATCTTCATGGGAGCACACCAAAGAGCATGATCTCATGCATTAGAAGATAATTGATGTTACAATAGCACACTGGTGAAAACTACCAACCACCTAAGCTCTGAGCTAGTACCTCACATAACAACGCTATCATGTTATGGCAGCAGAACTGAGTTGAAGTGGAATCACACCTTCTGAGAAGCTGGACTTGAGTAGCTAGTAATACAAAATGGAAAAGTGCGCTCACCAGCAGCAGCAAGTGCTCCAAGCGGAGAAATTAGAGCTCACCGTTAGACTTGCACCAGTGATAATGAGATCTCACTTTGGAACATGTGAGCTAGCCGTCTGCAAATTACTCACATCCTTTTCCAAGATGTCTGGACTCTGAATTGAAAAAGTCTTGCCACGATTTAAAAGACCAATATGCTACTTGTTGAATGTTGAATACAATAGTATAAATATGCTATTGTGTTTTTTCAAACAATGTGACATTACGCTTTATTTTTGATTTGACAGGAGGAGTCACAGCACAGGATCCAGAAGTTGTAACAGGGACGTTGGCGCCTGTGTTAGCAATGGAGCTCGCACGAGGAGACAGGGATCCAATGACATCAGAAGCTACTGGTAAGAAACACTGACCACAATTATTCATAGAAATACTGTGTATTTTTTCTCTATAGATTGATGTGTCAGCTCGAAAGAAGAACATTGAAAGAACATCAACCTATTTTGCTTGCACACTATAGAACATAAGTCAATAAAAATATAGTTTGACAGTCAATCCATGTGTGTGCTGCAATAAAATCGATTCATTATATCCTTAGACCTTCTTCTGTAACCACAGCCATCAGCCTCTGCCAACAGGCAAAAGATTACCAACACTACAAATGTATGCTTTGATGATGTGTAAAATAGATAAAAAGATAAGAAAGAAATTCTAAAAACATGTTGTAGAAACTATACTGTTTTGCCAAAGCCTGATCGATTCAAACTCTTCAAGTTGTGGTCTGGAATATATCAACGTTTATTGCAGGCCCCAGGTTGCATGAGTAGTTGGTTGCTTATTAGTTTATTATCATGTTTCACTTATTGTACATCACCTGTACAAAAACATCTGAAATGCCACGAATCACAAATTAACATCTTAAGTGGATTTATTTTTTCAGAGTCAGGGGATCCACAGATCCAGGTTTTCCCGAGTCTATCTCCAGTGAGTGAAGCGACTACGCCAGCAGTAGCAACACCGGCAGCTACACCAGAGGCCATCGACAGTAACGACAGCAGCCATGTCGATACAGAGAAGTCAACAGACGATACACCGGAGTTTACGGTTGAGGAACATACTGAGATGCCCAAAACGGAGGAACCAGAGACCCCAGCACATGTGCCTGCCAGAGGGGACGGCCCCGACAATGTACCACAGGTAAGACAAAGAAGTCCTTTCAAATCCCTCAGTCTGTCATAAAGTTATTTAGATATTAAGTCCCTGGTTTGTAATATTCACTCTGGATATACAGTTTGTGCACAGAAACATGTCCTATGATAGTAACCAGTACAATCAAATACTAGTGCTATATTGTCTATTTAGTCTTCACTATTATACACTTTTTAGCTATCACATTTTCAAATGTTTAAATGGCATTAGGGTTTTGGTTTCAATGGTCTGCAAAGGCTAACATCCCAAAGTTCACGCCAGAGGGAGTTTCCCTCCAACACACCACCCCCCTGCCTGAAAGGTCTTGATTGTAGTCCTTCGCGTTTCATTTGGCTAGTGTATGTGATAGGGTAAGGGATAGGATAAGGGGTTGACCAATCACAACAGAGCCGGCCAGCGAACCAATCAGAGCAGTCTGGGCTCTTGTTTCAGACAGAGGGTGAAAACAGGTGCTGCAGTATGAGAAAAATAAAGACCTTTTGAACATTAAAGCTTGTCGACATGTCACAGTAGAGGCACAAAATACAAATATGAACCTGAGAATGTGCAATGGGCCCATGGAAGTCATTTTGGTTGTGTCTCTGTCTGTTTGTATGAAATGTTTTGTTTCTCTTTCAATACTTAGAACAATGCTAAATAAATACCATGTATTATTATTTCTATCTGCAGCCGGTGCCCAAGGAAGATGTTGTCTGTGTCAGCAAAGAGGCGGTCGAGGACAAAAACTCTGTCAGTCTAAAACTCAAGGCCTCCTCCAACTGTGTAAGTTCAGAAAGCACCTCCTTCTGTCTGTTTATGTGTACCTGCTCTTTACAGTAAAGGTGGTCTGTGCAGCAGAAATCTTACAGGGCCGTATGATCGCGGGGTGCAAAATGTTCTTGCACATGCATGCTTCCACACATACCAACAAAGTACACAGAAGAAAGTAAAATAGTCTCTAGCTTAGTTTTGATGCCATTCTGAGTTGGCCATGAGCTTAATGAACATAAGCTCAATAGGAATATATTCCTTATTTATGACTGTTTCTTCTCCATTTCCCATAAATCAGTGAAGCTCGAGAAAATCCAACATTTTTAACATAGTCTTCTTTTGTCGGGTGGAAAGTCCAAGAGATTCTTCTTGCATTAGGCAGGGTATGGATTGAGCTGTGAGGGCAGAAGGAGGGGAGCACCATGGGTGGGCTCAGTGCTGCCGTAGAATATGTGATGTACAGAGGCCTGGCATCGCAGTGTGGAGGCGTTTATGTTCAGAAACACACATTCCTCAATTTCTCAGGATAACAGCCTTGAGTTCTACAGGAATCATGGCACTCATGTCGATGTCTGCAACCACTTGATGCAATTTCAGCTCATGGAGAAAATACCTTATTTATCATTTAAACAGTGTGTAAACAGCTGAAAAGAGAATACACAATAGAGCGGCCCTTGGGTTCTTAGTCATAAACATCAAATATAAGCAGAGAAGTCATATTTGTTTTTAAAATATTGAAAGGACTGGCTTACATTAAGTTATCCAATTTGGTATTTCTGACCCGAGACTGAGAAAGGATGATGGAGTTGTAAATAAAGCAGGTGTTGGTGATAGTGTTGCACGGTGTACCGATACTTGAAAGGTACCGCGATACCCTGCCGTTAAAAACGTTATGATTCCTCCATTTCATTAGTATCGGTACTTTAAGAATGACGGGGGAAAGTACTCCGGTGAGAAAGCGCTGTTTTAATAAGAGCCGTGTGTGGATCGATCACCAAATATCGATACTTCCGATATTACGTTTAAAAATATCGATACTAGAGCCAATAGGATCGATACTTTTATACTTTTTTTCCCGCGTCCTTTACTCGTCAATTTCTTCAAAAAACTATGTGCAAACGAACAAAAGTATTTGCTCTTTTCTTCTCTCTCCATGCTGTCCTCCTCTCCTGGAGGCTCGCGCAGCGCGCTCCCTGCCTGAACGCCGATTATCAAGCTGACTGACAGCAGCCGGCAGGACAGCAGCAGCCAGCGACTCGCGAGTGCAACACACACACGCGCATGATGGCTGAGAGAAAGAGCAGCGTTGTGTGGAGCAATTTCACAACTGGCAATTAAAACTTAGCGAACTGTGATGTGTGCAAGAACACAGTTCGCTACTCTGGCCACTTTGTATTGTTATTTTTCATGTTTGCACTTTAAATTTGCAAAAGTAAAACGTTTATTTGTCTATAAAATATCGGTATCTGAGATACTGGCCTGGAAATACTTGGTATCGGATCGAATCTAGATTTTGTGGTATCGCCCACCCCTAGCTTCCACTCCCTGCACTGCAGCCGTGCCTGCAGTCCCTCCCCTCTCGTGCACGCTCTAAGTTCCTCCCCTCTCTCGTGCACGCGCTAGCTGCCACAGCATGTGAGAAAACCTGAAGCATGGCTGCAACTGGGAGTGCAACTGCCGCTGCGCCTCGGCTTGTTGACAAAAAAGACGCCAGAAGCAAAATGTAATGTATTTTAGCTATATCTCTGACAGTGAGGGCAAGCCTACGGACACCACGAGGCCTGTCAGTAAGAAATGTATTAATTTGATTTAATACGAATTCTTGTCATTTATTTTATTTATTTTTCTCATTGTTTAAAAGTTTGTGTTATGGTTATGGTGTGAAATAAAGCACAATAATTACATTTAAGACTGTTACCCTTTTTTTAAGAAAAGTATCAAAAAAAAAAAAAAAATCTGAATCGCAATTCTTGACTTGGTATCGAAACCAAAATGTTGGTATCGTGACAACACTAGTTGGTGATAACTCAAATCCAGCTGTTTCCTTAAGAAATCCAGCTGTTTCTGAGCTCTCTTTGCACAGAGATCAAATACAGAGCTTCCTATGATAAAGATTTCCAGGAAGAGGTCACTGTGTCCTACCCATAGCTGTGCATCTAACAATCTGATCTTGGATCAATGGCTCCTACAGTGCAGCAGATCCTGATGTTTGGATTACAGATGATATCAGGGAAAAGGTTGTGCACCGGGTCGTGATAGCCCTTATCGGATTAAAGACAAAAAAAGATGAGGAAACAGACAAAGAGAGATAAGAGGCGGAGTGGAGGATTCAAGGCGTTATTGTAGGCAGCTATTGAGATTTGGAGAGAGCTTATTATTTGGGATAACTGTTGAATTTCACATTGTGCAATCTAGAAATTAATCATTTAAACTGTTCAAATGTTGAAACGAAAAATGTTTCAATACTAATCCTCTTTTATTCCTCGCAGGAAGACACAAAAAAGAAGATTGAAAGTGTTCTGCAGGAGCTGTGTGGTGAAGACTGTAAGCTAGAGATCTACCAGGAGGACAACACAGACGAAATCATTGTATCTGGGAAATATGTTGAAGGTGAGTGACGTCCTGTGGTAGTGAATATGATACAAAAAGATAAACAAAGTACTCATCATAGAAAAAAAATGTAGTTACAGGAAAACACTAACAAACATATTTTCTTTGTATTATTTGCAGATGATGTTGCAGGCATGGCTGAGAAGTTCAACAATGACAACATCAAAGACATGGTACAGTACCACGTATATTTTGCTATAGAAATTCTATTTATCATGTCCTGATTGTACACTAGTATAGTAGTGGTGTGGCATTGTGAATTATTCAGATCATTCTGGAACTGCAGCGTCATGTATAAGCTGGTATTCAATGTCACATATCCAGCTAACATCACACCATGCAATATAAAAGGGACATATCCACACGACTCAGCCACCGCATATTTTCTGGTTGCCTAACAATCAAACTAGACAGGGGAATATACTGGGGAGAAGCAAAAGCACTGGCTGAGTGTGAAGACTTAAATCCTCAAGCTGCCAGGCTGTCAGTTTGAGTGACAAACAAAAAGCCCACAAACAGACCATTTGTCAGCTGCAAAGCATTTTCTCTACTACCCTGGGAGCAATCTTGGGTTATGGGTGTGCCTGTCACACCCCTCTGCCTCTTTGCATTCCACATGCACTACATTTCAGTTTTCACTACACATCTTCGTAAACAAAGCCATTGGGTGGGGTCGTTTCCTTTCTAGCTTTAAGACACGATAGATAACATTAACCGGATAATAAGATTTCCTCCTGCTGGTATAACAATGTACACCCTAACACCTTTTTGTGTACGTCATGTGTTCATGCGTGTCGGATACAGTTTTTACCTAGATGGGTTTCAAGGACACACAAACACAAAAAAACACATGACTCATGTTTTTTCGTTCTGGTTTTTGTCCTCAGACGGATGTGGAGGAGGCTAGTCCTCGTTGGGGGAAGAGCTCTAAGCTGGTTCTGGTTTCCTTGCTGCTGGCTGGCTTGTTGCTGGCTGCTCTGCTAGTAGCCGGTTACTACCTCAAGACCCATCACAAGAACTCTAAAGGAGTCAGACTGGTGAGTGGATTAATGGAGGTGTCATTGTTAATGCATTCTGAACCAAAAATCTGTAGTTGTTTATACTTGGGGAATCATTAAAGTTGTCCAAGACATCATTGTTCATCATCTGGTTTAAGTTATTATACCAACCCGACTACCTTTAAAATAAATCCCACGTAGACATGTTCTTTCTATCCTGTATTGCCTTTGGTGCTTAAACTGTGTGGAGAATAACATCATGTGTGGCAATTACCTTTACTGACCTAAGCTTAAATAATTTGGCCCCACAAGATCCAGTTCACTTAGGAAATTGAAAACCGTGATTGTGTACATATGGATTTTAGGTCAAACTTATGGTTATCCTATGGTCAATTCCTCACTCAAGGGAGGACATGCTTGACTCACATGTCACGTTAACTCAAAGCTGCATTGGTGCTTTAAGCTTTTTTCTACTCCAAATCCCATTCCAGGGGGCAACAGATGGTTTTAGTTTTTACTAAAGCTCATGACATCACTTCTCAAAGCGTTTACATATGGGGGCACACCCATATGACGGTTAGGATGAAAGAGATTGCTGAATTGCCTACTCTTGTTGTCTTATTTATTGAATAAGTGTCTGGCAAGGGAATTAAATGTTATCCCCAATTTTCTTGCAGAAAGACAAAGCATATCCCCAAACTTTAAAAGGTCCTTAACCAAAGGTTCAAGGGTTTGTTTCAGCTAGAACCAAAATGAAACAACAAACATGCATGCACATTGTTAACCACCCAGTAGTAAAACAAATTACCAAAATGCTTCATTCACTGTGAGTGCTCACAGATGAAACCATTAAACCTCATTAACAAAGAATGCATTGGTTAAACGCCCAAAACAACTAATTTTCAACAACACCCTTTCTTGCTTTTTTTGGCATGTCCAAGTTGACAGTAAAACTAAACTTGTTGGTTTTAATGTGCATCTTTAACGTGTATGAGCTCTGATGGTCATGTTTCTCTTTCCCTAGGCTGATACCTTCCAAGTGGATGAGGAGAACCAGGCTAACACCCTGGTGTCAGTGGCCCCTCTACCCCAGGAGCCCGTCGACAAGCCCACCACCAATGGGGAGTCTCCACCAGAAAATGGGACCAACCCCGGACCCACCACTAACGGACACTCTGCCACCCAGGCCCCGGTGGCTGACACGGAGATGTGAATCTCGACACCCATGACATCCTGTTCTACCCATCACCCACCAGGACACACTACCCACAAGCCCCTCTGCTGCCTCAGAGACTGTCAACACTGACACAAATTCAACAAGAATCCACCAATTACATTCACCTCCCCTCTTCCGTACTGCAAATCTCAAGACAATGATGACAACAATGATGAAGCTCATGACTATGATGACGATATTGACAATGCCTGTAATGTGAAAAGTTAGGGATCACTGGCCTTTGCTGGTATCAAGAGGAGCCTACATATGCTGTGTTTGGGACTGAGGCTGCTCAGCAGGGAGCTGACTGGGATTTGTTAACTGCCCTGACTTCCATCTAGTTGTACAATCATTGTAGGAAACCCAAATAATGCCAAATATGTGCTGTTGATTCCCAACAAAGAAGGAGCCAATGCTCTATTGTGTTAATGCACAAATGTGGTGCAAGGAAACCATTGAAGCCAGGCAGTTGAATGAAGACCAGCTTTTGTACAGTTTTTAAAAAAGGACTGATGCTCACTGGATTTCTATTTTTTTTGGATTTGTTCTTTTTCAGGAAATGATGTTTTCTTTTCCTTTCTATTTGCCTCGACCTTGTTAAGACCTTTAAAGTGTGATATGGGCAAAAAAGGGAAAGAAAAAAACATACATTTTCTATTTACTGAAAGTTTTCTATATTCAGATTGTCAAACTGAAAAGTGTTAAAAATACAACTGCCATTTTTGTAAAAGGAATTTCTTGTTACCGTTCTTAACCATTCTTTAAGTATTAGCAATGTACAACATAGATAAATGAGACGGCAAGCATATTCTTTGCTTTTAGTGATGATTAAGTAATGCTACAAAGTTATTCATAACATGGAAATGTCAGCAGAAAGCTATTAGTATTTGCCTCAATGCTTTAGACTGATAAGCATAATTAACAACATGACGTTTAATTGGTCCAAATTTAATTGGGAAAGGTCAGAAAGTACATTTCTATTTTTGTGATATTGTGGTGATTTCATGATGACATTAGTGTACAGTTCTAGTTTTTCTATAAACACATTGAAAGTTTACTCTCACTATTGTCTTTCTGAATGAGAAGGAGCAGCAGCATTTTGAAATTCAGAGAAAAAGGGAAAAACACGGAAAAACTAACTTTTAAAGAGTTTTAAAGTTGCGAAACTGATATATGAAACTGCCATTACAATTCGACACAACATAAAGCAGGTTCAGCATTCCCGAGTTAGACTTTATCTCCTTGTTGATATTAAACCTGTTTTACGTCTGTGGTACACAATTTTTAGCTTCTCTATGGAACAACTGGCTGCTTTCGTAATGTACTGCATGTGTAAATAAACCTGCTTTCTATGTTAGTATTACCTGTGCCTGACTCATAAACTGTGATTGTTGACAATATCTTTGTGGGTCGTCTTAAGTTTGATTCTGTGGAGCTTACTTGATTTTTGAACTGAAACATTTAAATTCATACATACATCAAAATTCCTCGACCCTTTTTTTCACATTATGAAATGTTTAGCTGTACTCAGGAATGTACAGCATTTACATTTGTTCTGTATATTCAAGATATGTGGTTTCCAATGGTTTTTAACCCAGCTACTTGGTATCTGTTGTCTACCATCTAAACATAAGATGTATAGAAGAACTACATACTCATTATCCTTAACGACCAGTCAAACAGAATAAGTCCCTGGCTAATTTAATCTATTTACTATTCTAAAAACAATAGACAAACATCCAATCATGCAAAGCAGTAGGCTCCTGGTTGATTTGATAACTAAATTATAATTTATTACGAGTCAACACATTTTTATTTAATTTCCAAAGGAAATGAGAAATGAAATGGGCTTGGATTAAAATGGACATTTGAACTTGTCATTCCTAAAATGTAAATGATATGAAGCACCGATCAAAGAATATTATAGAAACACTGGAACAAGAAACCTTTCTTTTCTCCCACGAACCAAAGGTTTAATTACGCATGGTTTTACAGTCATAGTTTCCATTTATATGAAAATCAGTCATTTGACTAATGCAGAGAAGTCAATAGCCCGGAGAACTGATGAGTGTAGTTTGAATGTTTATTATGAAAAAACAAACGTGCTATTCAAAACATACCATTAGCCAAATATGTGTCAGTCTAAAGAGCTCAATGTTCATACAACACTCTTTAAGGATTGGCAAACGGCAGTTATATTGTATAACGCATATATGGGTTTGCGCTTATATAATGCTACAAAGTCAGTGACAAAGGAAGCTTTTAATAATACAAATATCAATATCAGAAACATTTTGTCTAGTAGAGTGGCATAAAATATGCAACTTAACATGTAATGTTGTCTTTATTCCATTATCTAGCGTTAATGGGTATGACAGCTGTTTTGGAATGACATGATTGTTCGCAAACAAATTCAAGGCAATCAAGACTTTCCATTAAGCCTATTGTATTCATTTGAATGCCCTTAATTTGTATCCGTACCTGTATCACCTGGGTATTTTCATAACAGCCTAGAATGCACTGTGATTGGGTGCTTGTTGCTCCTTCCAGTGTACATAAGACCCTTGACAAGAGATAACTCCACAGACTGGAACATCAACTCAATATGGAGCACATATGCACAAGTGCGCTCAGGCTTCTCATCCTTGCAAGTGTTTTCAAGTTGGACCTCTGTGGGTGGAAGTATGTCGATGTAAGTATGACATGGTCAGAGGCCACACAATACTGCAAAAATCATTATATCGATCCGTCTTCAATCTGCAACCAGGTGCAACATGATCAACTTATGGCGAAACATGAAACTTACATGCGTAAAGATGCGTGGATCGTATCCTACCAAGATGTTGACGGAACGTGTACAAAATTGGAACATTGGTATGCAGTTCGAGTTAGAACCATTTGTGTGGTACTAACTGAAAAAGGCTGGCTCAAAACGAATTGTAACCAGAAATACCCTTTCTACTGCTATAATGAAGAACTGGTCTTGGTGAAAGAAAAAAAGACGTGGGAGGAGGCGATGGAGCACTGTCGCTACCAACACACCGACCTGGTGAGCCTCAACACAGGAGATGATCTGGTTCAAATCCTGCAGACCAGCGCGGAAGCCCAGACAAACCACGTGTGGACCGGAATGCGCTACCTGGCGGGCAGCTGGCTGTGGGTGAACGGGGACAACATGACAAGCCAGGCATGGGGCAAAGAGGGGCCACCCCAGTGCCCCGCCTGGACTCACCACTGTGGGGCCCTCGCACGAGAGGAAAAGCACCTGGACAGCTGGGACTGTGCAGCCAAACTCAACTTTGTCTGCTTTTAAAATACTTGGATATATCTTGATTAGCATGGAAATATAGAAGTTATAGAGATATGTTGGTGCATTATAAGGATATCCTAGTATGTCCCACTCATTTAGAAAGATATAAAGGTAGTCTAATGTAAATGTCAGAAAAAGGCAGCATATTATTATATACCATACTTTTCTTATCCTTTATAAAATGGATTGCTTAAGTTGTCCTTCATATATATATCAGTGTCAGGGAAACTCATTAAGAGATGAAATTGTTGTGATTTGGAAATGTAAACATCATGTTTATTGGTAAACTATTTAACATAAATGATCAAATGGTTTAATTGTGACTCATTACCTGCCTATGACATTTGTTATGTACATTTTTTTCCGAAGACATACTCATTCAACCAATGTCCTTATGATTGGTGCAAATAGATACAAAATATTCATGAAGGCCACCTACTGTTTTCATGGATAAAAATAGAAATAGTAAAACATCTTCTAATTGGTTCACTGACATGACAACTAATGTTACTTTGGTATACTTTCACCAACTAAATATTATCGACATCATACAGTATGCCTTTTCAGCGTTGTCATGTAACAATTGAATATCCTTATATAAAACCTGTTTGTGTTCAATCTGTATCTTAACAACATGTTCTAATGCAAGAGTGTTTTGTGCCAAAAAGGCAATGACCTATGCACTCCCGATGGCTGTGAAGCAGATTCAGTCACACAACAAAATGTCAAAAAGCCACACGTCCTTCTGGGTGTTGATATTCTGGAGAGGGAATGTGTGTGTGTGAAAAGTATGTGTAGGTGTGTGTGCACAGCTGATGTAGCGGCAGTAAATTAACAGCTGCTGTCATTCTAGCTGATGTGACCTTTTTCAACCCTTGTTGTTACACCCTGACAGCACATACATGTCTGCTGTTACGGTTCACTTACCGAGCCCACTGGGCTAGAGGCTTCTGCCCAGCTGAGTGGGTGCAAAGGTCAGCGCCGTGTTTGCTGATAGCCGCTCGGGAATGACTCTGAACATGGCTGTATCGCTCCATCGCTGAACTCCTGCAACAACAAATAATATCCAAACATATGAAAATGTCAGTGCTTAAAACATCAAAGATCACATTTGCCACACAATCAAGGACAATTTATTAGCATTATTTTTTACTATAGGCTACCTGGGCAACATTTTTTCCACTAATTTGGTGTGCATATCTTGCTTAATAAAACTTTAACATGCGGACATCATACCACTCTACTAAAACCCCAAACTTGTCACAACATAACAAAATATCAGGTACATCTGTCATACAATCCTAAAAAAAAATGTAAAGCAATGCAATGCATTGAATGCAATGTATAACCAGTTGTGGAAAAGGTAATTAAATCTTTAATTTGCAGTTAAAAATGTGCCATGTTAAAAGTACAGACATACTTGAAGCAACATGTACTCAGGTGCTAAAATGAATAGTACTCTTTATCCAGAATAACCCTTTCAGATTAATAAGAGACCATACAGTATGCTATGCTACACATATTATTGGTTTAATATACCACAACAAATTAGCATTTAAGTCAAGTTGAGTTAACCACTTTATATGGAGAAGATAGTACACAACAACAGTGCACATTTCATAAATGTATCTTTAAAAATGAACCTCCTATAAAACAATTTTCAAATATAGTTGTTGGTTAAAAAGGAGGCTACAATATTCTCATTAAGTAAAAAGTATCTCAATTAGCCTACGAATACAAATTACTTTTCACTGCAGCACAGATGAAAAGTAAATAGTCACTACTCACTAACACTTTCACAGCATGCAAAAACAACCTGGAGAGAATGAGTTTGGGTAGAGATAAACTTAGTATTAATTGTTTTCCCAGTCAAGAACACCCCAAACTAAACACTGTATCTCCACCTACTGGGAGTCAATCGTAATTTCAACTCATGGTCGCTGTTGAAAAAATATCTGATTAATACCAGAGAGGTCTAAATACTCGAAACTGAGCTCACGTGGTGTTGTTTTCGGCCTGGGAAGTTTATAGTATGTGCTCGGTGTTTACCTGCTAAAACAGTGTTGCTAGGCGACTAATGGAACCGCTTGTTCTCTTGTCAAATACTTTTAAGGTTGAATGCATTTTAAGCCAAGCCAAAGACCAAAAACTTGTACTTAACTAAAATAACACTACAGTAGTTTAATCATGTACTTACTTGAGAAGAAGTGTGTGTGTCAAGGTACGACGGGCACACCTGTGATTAAGGTTCTCTGATCTGAACTGGAGGCTCGGCTGATATCCCGCCAAAACGTGATTGACGTAATGTGCCAATTACCGTAAGGGGTGAGAACGTCACTGACCGTAAATTACACTGACATAATGATATCGGTTCTTATTATACATCCTTGGCACTGCGAACGACAAAGCAACAACTCGATGTATGGCTTTGTCGTTGCTACAGCTCCGGAAAATTAAGAAACCACTAGAAAATGTTTCTTAAATCTCAATCTCTACATGTATGGCAGCCATTCCGGTGTCTGTTGCATTCCAACACTGAGAAATGTTGTCAGTAGTTTATGGAATAAAAAAAACATGTTAATTTTACTCGAAGCCAACATAAATAGTACAACCAGATAAACTGATAATGCTGCAGTGGTCTCTTAATTTTGTCCATAGCTGCATATGCTCTATCTATGCCATGCAATAATCTATAATGGATCAGAATCAGAAATTAGATAGGTACATAGGTTACACATACTTGGTGTCATGGTGCATAGCTACAATATAAAACAAAAAATATTTAAGGACACTGTAATAAAATATAGTTAAATAGCAATAAAATAAAGCAGTAATTTACAGTGAAATAGAGAAACTAAAATAGCACAATTCCCCCGAAAACCTGTGGCCATTTATCTCTTCTCACAAGTTGCATTCAGTACAAGTAGGCTAGTAGTAGCATAAATAGGATTATAATTATTGTAGAAGCCTAGTATGGGACAAATTACTATATTTAGGCTAAATCATAAGTAGGCCTACAACATTATGTAGATATGCTATAAACCGCGTCTTCAAATATTTATATAATGTCAATTCAGACAATTTCCCTACCAAATTAAGAACATGGTCATGCAAAAGAGCAGTCAAAAAGCATACAGCTAAACACACACTTATATTAAGCTTAAACCATAGACATGGCTTTCTTAAACACATCCACTTTTCCAATCCAACTGTTTGTGTTGCACTGTAAGGTTACACTGCCATCTGCTGCAACAAAAACGAAACTACAATTTAGACGCTTTTTATTTTTTGTCTCGTCACCTCACAAATTGATGCAGGTTCTACGGATTACAAAACACTTGTTATACAAGAAAAGTAATCACATTGCCATAATGAATATACAATACAAATATGGCTGTGACAATGTCTATTAAGAAGACACACTATCAATCACAAGGGGATATAGTGAGATCAGAAGTAAGAATTGACAACAGTAGATTATACATAGCATAAAATTAACCTTTTGGGCAATGACCTAGCCTATTTAAAATAAAGCAATGACTTCTGGCTTGATATGGGTTGTAAAAAGTTCAGAACAATTGTTCTATCCGTGTTGGATGTTTCCTTTTTAATGAATTTAAAAAGGCATGATTAAAGAAGAAGGACTTCAGTTTCTAATCCACACGAACATTATGTTATACAGGTACATACAAGTAGGCTACACACAGTTGTTTACAACATGCACATACTGTATACAAATACACACAGCTATTATGCACACATGCACATGCATTGAGATGTACACATTTTCCGTAGGCCTATCGGATTTTTTCATTTCTTATTAGACCTTTTTATTCCTCGGGTTGGAACAGGTTCCTATAGGTTGCTTTAGAATATCCTAATGTATTACACTATGTGACTGTCGACAGGCTGGGGCCCTTATACATAGAAATGTTTAGGCTACTCTAAAAAAAAGAATATCAGAGTCTTGCACGACATGTGGAAGCTGCGTCAAATGGAGGTAGTTTACGGTAAAAACGGCGCCCTTTTACCATGTGATTTCACCGATGTTTGTAAACATGCGTCAACCACATGTGATTTTGACGATGAGGAAATAGTGTCCGGCCAACCAGCGGCCGGGGGTGTATCAGGGGCGGGGTTCCAGTGTTGCGCTATGGAAAATCGTACAAGAGATACAGAGTGATAAACGTGCCCTCCGAGATTGATAATAGAGACAATAAGGCTGAAACGGGAACGTAGCAACCTGAGGACCGGGTCTGAGAGGAACAAGCCGGGAAATGGACCTGCCCGCCTAGGAACAGAAGGGGAACATGAATGGGATAAAACACGTAAGTCATTTATGTCATTAGGACGAGAGGATATACATAATGCTGCGTATGGTGCGTAGAGAATACCACTATGCTTTTCATAACCACTCAACAACTGGGTGAATAGGTAATAAAGCGAGCCTAGTGGAGCTGTCGTAAAAGTGCAAAGAATATTGAAAGCAATAATATAAAAGTCAAGTGTTTGCAGGGAAACAGGACGCAGGGAGTTGTTTATGAAAAAGCCTGATGAAAAGTGTGTTCATCATCGACATGACAACAGGTAAATTTAACTGCGTCAGTGAGAGGGACCGACACATGCAATCCAGAGGGACCTTCATCTGCGATGGTGGAACATGCTGTGACGGTGTGAAAGCGATGTTGTTTCTGGATCCAAACCTTGCTTCGGGGCTGATTGTAATGATAAAACAAAGGTGTAAACAAAGCGTAAAGTCGGTGGGGATGGCGTGTGAAGGGAGAGCTCGGAATAGGATGCTGCGCAAGAGGTGGATAGTGCGTAGCAAGAGATGGATAGTGCGTAATCCTGTTGTGGAAGGAGACGACGATGTTATGCAGTTCATATTGACACGATCATTCAACTCCTCATTTATAAAATGTTATTAGAACGAAGGTGTCCTCTTTCTCTTTATTTTTTTTAGAAATCAGGATAAAGAGACTTTCCAAGCATAGTCACATATTGACGCACGGAGGGTTGTGCTGTTGCTTGCGTAATTCCAGAGGAAAACTTAGAGCAACACAATGGTGACGCAGCTTGCTTTATCTTTGAGATGTCAAACAACATTTGCTGCGTCACCGAGATCCCAGAAGGTCCTTTATAGTAATTCAGGCTTTTTATTGCGCACTTGATATGATGAAAACAAGCTCATTTCTTGAACATAGGGGGGGCTATTGAGTAACAAACACTTGAGAATGTATCATCAGCTGTGAAGGGATGTTGACATCCAGGTATTCGTCATCTATAACCTGAATACTTACTGTTTTATTTTATTTTTCTATCTAGGGTCTATTTTATGTCATTTTACACAGATGACGAATTATGTAACTACAATACATGACACAAAGCCTTGAGCTTTCTCTGTTTTGTGAGCTGTTGTTGCTGTGAGAGAACCATTTAGTGGATTTGTCTCCCTTTACTAGATCTTGTAATGCACACCCGCCAAAGCACAATAGGACACTGAAACGCCTGATGGGATGTTGCTGGCCTCTGGCTCTCGTACATTTCCAGTGACCCCAGTGAGGGGAAGGCCTCCTGCTGCTTACCTGCCAGAAGGGTGCGGGAGATAAAGTGATTCGTCACATCTTAGAGCGGTGAGGTGAACATGAGGCACACAGGAGGAGCAAACTCCCTCCTGCCAAGCGGATTTGTTTGGTCAATGGGTGAATCAGCAGTCGCTTCTCGCGTTGCTAAACCACTGGCAAGAAAATGGAAAGAGAGAGAAAGCCTGAGAGAGAAGGGGAGGGGAGCTTTATTAAGTGTAGTAAATACAAACTTGACTCTTGAGGGAATGTCACTATGGTAGTTTTAAAACAACAGGTAAAGGTCATGGGAGGAAGTACAAGCTGATCTCTTAAAGAGTGTCAGGGGTGGCTTTACTGCAGCAACAACATCCCGTTTGCTTATTTGCATTATATGAAAACCAAAACTCCTGAATGTTTTTTTACTGACAACCATATCCTCTGCAGTTGTGATGTTATCATGCCTTTGGAGGCTGACCAGTAGAACAAGTGACCCACTTTCACAAAGAAGAAAACGTGACCTCAGTTATTTTGCCATTCTTTCAGCGAGGGGCGCTGCCTCTAAAGTCAAACAAACAGAGGAGCCCAGTACAAGTGGGCTAAATGTTATGCACTCTACTACTTTATTCAAAGTTCTTGGACATATTTCACAATAAAAACAAGCCCTGCTTTATCAGCTGAAGCTATTGCAATTCAGCAGATGTTGTTGAAGCCAAAACTAGATGCAGAGAGGAGGGGCCGCATAAATATACTGACCCATATGTTTACAGCAGGGGGGCAGCATTACCTGTACCCCACATACAACTTCAGAGGAAATGGTTAGCGACCCACTGCCTTTTAAAAACAAATTCCTCCTTCACACAGATTATAGAATAGGAGGGGGCGCAGAGCCAAGAGATGACGGAGCTACATTTAAACTCGGAGCGCTGCCGGCCTTGCTCGATGACGATGTATTAATAGACAAGTGTGTATCGTTAGCAGCTCTCCACCTAACAAGCTGCAAAAGTTTGTACAAAACGTCTGTAGTCTCCTGAAAGGTAGTTACTATGTTCTGTAAATATTTCTTAAAGATCTACAGTACATAGGAGATTGGAATAGTGACAATATTATTGTAAACCTGCCTAACCAGACACCTTGATGCCACATTTAACATCTTTATGTACGCATTTATCTCTAGTTATTTACCTCATAAAGCTGCACGTGTTATCAGCCACACATCTAATATTTCCCAACAGGCAGCGTGGGAGCCAGAAGAGGGTGACAACATGCAAATCAACCCTTCCATCTGTGGCCTTCCAGTCTATTTCCACCCATCGCGCGAAAGATCGAACAAACAAAGCATTCGGCTCATCTGAACATGTTAAGGCTCCCTCGCCTGCGAACATTTCGCAATGTGTTGATGCAACGTAGAAGGAGATATACGAGTTATTACAAGATCAAAACATAATTGGTACTTTTAGGACCTTTGTAGGCAAAAAAGTATGTGCAACCTTTGGCTTTGATTGGTCCAGTCAATTACCGTTTAAATATATATTGTATAGTACTCTTTCTTTGTGAAAATGTTGAGTGGCGTTATAAAAACACATTACCTCAGTGAGTTTGCTGCCCCCCCCCCCCACACTCTTGATAAATTAGGACCTGTAATCTGTAAGAGGATTAACCACCTACCCTGTGAACACATGCACCCTAACCGACGCACGCACGCACAGTCACACGCAAACCAGGCATTTTGTGTTCTTTTTACGTCGCCTTCCCTAATATGACCCGACCCAGTGTCTCCCTGTGACACAGTTGGGCTGCCTGATTCATTCGCAGTTATTATATTATTGTTGTAAACGAACTGAATATTTTTTTTTATCCTTCTTCTAAATCAGATACATTAGCCAAATGTATTTGTGATTGTAGATTTTTTTTCATGGATTACCTTCCTTAACATTGGACAGTGCTCACAGTTTGATACAGAGGCTCTACATTACACTAATTGTTGCTTTATCTATTTATTTATTTTTTAAAAGGGGGCAATGTGCCTTTAACAAGCAGTAGATAGTCAGGTGACTTGGCGGAAAAAATGCTACGATGCAGAAAGAAGTTTCTGCCCACTCAGTAGTCGGAGGAAAGCGCTTGCAGTTAAAGAGCAAGAAAGCTTTAGACACCTTCTCAAGTAGCAGTGTTACACAGGGGGAGTCAGAAAAGCAAAAACAAGGAGTGGACAGACAATGCTGTTATTCTGTAAGCTTGCACTGCATTCTTTTTTAATACTGAATAATCTTTATTTAGTGCACGTTGTTAAAACAATGATGAATCATACATGCCCAAATGTGATCATCAGTGTTGGATATATAACCAATCAGTACAGCTGCTGTTATTTTCTAAGCCAAAACATTAAAGTAGCAGTGAAGAGGATTAGGTCGTGACAGACAGGCAAATTGTCCCCGAAAGACACATGAATGTTCTGGATTAGTTGCTACGTCACCTTTCCCCATCAACAGGACAACAGTGTCTGAGACGCTGACAAGGCAGATAACAGCCGTCCTTTAATACCAGACCTGCAAATAGAATCCAGTGAGTTTACCACATTAGTTGTCTGCGTGTGTTTTCATTTCAATAAAACATAGGAACAGTAATAGTGACAGCGGTAGTCTTGAATGAGCTCTCTATAGACATTCTGCACTGCATGTCTCAGCAGAGAAAACAGGGGTTCATGCTAATGATCCTTACCTATTTCTGGAGCTGCTTTTTTCTGCTTCTTGCACCACAGTCAACCCCGCTAGGACCAGGAACAGGCCTGGAGGCGGAGCCAGGAGAGGACACTTTATCCTATTGTGCATTACAAAGAAGTCTACAGGGAGCTGCATGGATCTATTTTTCCACAGTATGATTCGCTGACAGTTTTTGTTGGAGTTCATCTCTGGTGCCAGTCTGCTGCCGCGTCCTTTCTTACTCTGAGATCTTGATCATCTGATGCACTTATGCAAGGCACTGAGCTGCTGTGTCACTCTGCAGGATCTGACCATGACTCAGTGGTTCTTCGGCCAGCAAAGCGTCTGCATTGACGTCTCGGTTTACGCCTGTCTCTCTCTTTGGAAATGACTGTAATTGTTTTCAAAGGATAATATGATCAGCGCAAATAAGCGCCTATATAAATATACTTTAATGTATCAATCTACAGACTTAAACATGATTTATATATATATGTTGAGTTTTCTGACTACCTGCCTGTGTTGCATCGTTTGTTAGGTTTACATGCTATTACCATACCTTGTCTCATGTACATGTTCCTTTATCTTCATTGGTATATGTTGTTGCAGATGATGGCTCTATATTAAGGATGGTATTGCTTTAAAGCATATTCATCTCAACGAAGCAAAGCAGTGAGAATATTAAGCAATAAAAGTATAGTAGTATAAATTGCATGACATTCCTTCACACATGGATTTACCATACTGTAACCTAACCAGGGGTCAGTCACTATTATTGATAGAATAAGATCATTTTTGTTGGTAGAAAGCTTCAACATATTGATTGAATTAACTGTAGTAACATTGAAGAGTCCCATGTTTTTAACCCACCATAATGCAAGTGAAGCAATGAAAGCAACATGTTCAAAAGTTATTATTGAGTAATGTTTTTTCTTCTTTCTAATTGCAGGAAAGGACATGGCCTCAGAATGCAGTTTTTCTTAAAAACATCTTCTCCAGGGAACTGGTTTCGGATGGTGTTTTAGAGTTTAAAATATGATCTAGCACCATTTGAAATCGGTGTTCTTGAGAGGGAACCGACTCCAGGAAGGACGACAGTGACCACTTCATTCACAAGTTGCATCACTAGGATTTCATTATGGTGGCATTGTTTTCACTCAATATTTTACAAACCATTTTCAGATGTGTTATGCCATCAGTCAAGACAATCCATTTATATGATTATGTGGCCACTGGATAAGTCCTTTATTAGCTTTTGCTCCAATAACCAGAAGAAAAAAGGGTGTTGGACGTCTAAATCTCCTGAGCAGCTGTCCGCCCCTCTTACCAAGGCTGACCGTTTTCGTCTGGTGTTCAGAGTTTCCATCATGTCTAGCACCATTTGAAATCGGTTAAAATGTAGAGGGACTATCAACAAAGCTTGGCTCCAGCAGTTGCATGATGGATTCCCTAAAAGTACCAGAAGATGGCAGCAATGAGCTACGATCCAAGGCTAGCGTGTTTGTTTTTTTTAATTAGAGAAGGAGTGAAGGTTTTACCAGATAACCCTGATCCCTGTTCCATTGAGTTCCTTTTTGTTAGTCTGTTGCACTTTTAAATAATTCAGTTTCTTCTATAATCATGTTGCTGTCACTCAGCCGTGTCGCGTGCAAGTTCCAGATATAGTTACCTTGTCCTGTAGGTTTCCTCCAGGAACAGATGGAAGCTGGTAACAAAGAAAAGATATGGTTAATGCTTCAGTAGTTCAGAAGTTGTGAGCCGTTTTCACAGCTGTCAAGTTCTGATATTCCCTTCATACATTTAAATCTAGAAATAGTGCACATTATTTGTTGAATTAACATTTGTTGGCCAAATTTCCTTACTTTCTGTTTCATTCATAAATAAAAAAGTGGTCAAAGTTGTACAGTGTTTTATTTATCTCATTAAATGAGGCCGTTTTGGCTGACTATGTAATACAAATGTAGCTAATAAACTATTTATGTTTTATATGATTCATGTTTAAGTTTGAGTTTATTTTTGTATTATTTTAATGTCAGCACCAATGTCATCTTTTCTTCGATAGCAACTACTTAAGGTTTTTATTAAACCATTTCCAATTATAACCCATAGAACCCATAGGTCACAGAGGCAATTATTTTGAGTTTTGGCACTTTATTAGTTATGTAATCTTGTAATACATGCCTGCTTTTACCCATATGGTTAAGGTTAAAAGGCAGGTTGATTGACAAATCAATTATGAATGTACATTTAGTTGCAATTTTATTTGGTGAATTTGGCTTAAACTAATGCATTCCTGAAATGTATTTTCCCTTCATGTATATTCTAATTTATTTTTAGTGTTGAATTGTAAAGCAATGGATTTGCTCTGCCCATTCATATCAACAATGGTAGGTCAAATAACAGAAAAACAGCCAAAATACTATTTCAGTTGATATTCACAGCATTTTGCATCTCTGTTGCAATAAATATCAGATATGCCATCATGTTTAGCATAATGTGATACTATGTACAAGTAGTTAGCTTAAGGAATTCTTAATGTCTACATAAGTAACCATAACATAATATGCAACCACAGAATCACACAATTTCAGATGAGGAACATTTTCTATTTATCGGCTGATATGGACCTAATTTCTATAGAGTATCAAAAGAAACTGAAAAGTCACCTTACACTTTCTCTTTTGACATTTTCTCTAACTAGAGAGTAACAGTGCCCAAAAAAAGGGTTAACTGCAAGTAGCCGTCCACTGCAGCTCGAATGACTCCCCACTACCTACTGACCTTCTCAATAAGAGTGACAAGTGTTGGGGAGCTAAATAGAAAAGTCTTAAAATAAAAAAATTCTAGACTTGACCAGGGTAAAAACCTTCACCCCCACCATGTCTTTATTTTTATCTCTGGTGTCTGCAAGAAGCCAACCTGGCGAATGGGTAATGATTTATTCTTAGGAGAGTCAGTTGCTATATCAACAATAAACAAGAAAATCCATGTCCATTTCCTTGTAACAAATGTGAGTCATACGGCGTGTCTCGAGTTAGCATGACATCAGCAGTGGCATCCCTTCATGATCCACCCAGCTCTGCTTCCACACGCCCTGTCTGCTTCACTGTAATGTGGTAAGTGTGACTGTGTCTATGGTTGCGTAAAGCACTTTCTGTATTTTCCCTTGACCTCAGCTGATGTGGGAGGAGGAACAACGATCAAAATGATAGATTGGTTATAGTAAAAACAATAACTGAAGATTTAAAGTGAGATTGTGTGAGTTATGAAAGAAAAAATAGCATGCTTATGAGTTGTATTCATGTGAATTCAAATTTGTGCTGATACAGCCCTAATTCTATGACCACCAGTGCTTAGGGTGGCTAAAGTCAGCTAACTTTAGATATTAGAGTCAGATCACTAACCTAACTGCTATAAAGGTTTGGGTAGAGTTGATTAAAACCAGATTGTGTCAGTAAATAAAAAAAAGGGAGGTGTTCACTGTTATTGTATATGGGCATTCCTGGAAGGCATACATAGTGTTGCACACGTTTGTAGTTAGAGTGACAGAAATGGTTGGATACATTATTAAGTGGGTGTGAATATCAGATTTTCCAAAGTAAAGGAAAATGTTACAAACAGCTTTTATGTTAGGGAGGACATCTTCCTTTTCATATTTGTATTTTGTGCCTCTACTGTGACATGTTTCCATGCTTTAATGTTCAAAAAGCTCTCTATTTTTCTCACTACCTGTGCTGCAGCACCTATTTTCACCCTCTGTCTGAAACCAGAGGCCAGTCTGCTCTGATTGATTATCTAACCAGATCAGTTGTAATTGGTCAACCACCTAGTACCTAGCTCCTTATCTTATCACGTTCAACGTGTAGCGCTAACCAATAGAAGCCCAAGTGTTACTGATGTCATTGTGTAACATCATTAAACAAAGGAGTCCAATCCAGGGGTTTCAGTCAGGGGTGGTAGAGAAACTCCTTTAAATGTGTTGTTTTCTGTCATTTGTTTTTATAGTTGAAGAGGTCACTGTTAAGCAAAGGTTACACCCACTAGTATTAAGTGTGGACTGCGAAATTCGGAACCGCCCTATACTTCACCTCAACACTTACATTTGTGTTGCTGCATGCAGTTATTGTCAGCAACATGTCTACATATTAAGCGTTAGTAAAGGTTCTGTTCATGTATTTACTGGTGTGGAAGCAGGCTGCTCATGACAATACTTATAATCCATATTGTTGAAGATGCTTACAGTAAGAACAGCTGTATGGAAAGCATGTAAACATTTACATTAACATGACTGCCACACTGATGGTACGTTTAACATATGTTACTGGTCTAACCCTGAGGCTTTAGTGGGAACCATTTATGTCTTGTTGGTTTTCATTTTAAAGATCTCCATCTGCCCTATACTCATGAGAACAAGGTTAAAGAGGAGCTTCAAGTATTTTACCAACAAGTGTTATTTCCTGTTTCATTCTCTTACCGCCACTGTTAAGTCTGTTGTGCTATGACCACTCTCCCCATACTCACCAAATTATGACCATTCACTAAAAATAGATAAACACTGAAAAAATCGACAAAGCCTACGCCACATTATTTAGGCTGCCAGGTTTATTTTGCAATGCCACAGAAAAGACGAGTTGGCCTGCGTGTGGGTGAGGTTTTATTTCGTTTTCTTGTTTACCACATGTGTAAACTTGAATCACTTCCTGTGTGGTGAGATTCCCCTCTAGCCATAGGGACTCATGCAGGGCTAACAGGGCGGATGTGCCCTAACACTATGTGACGGCCACACATTGATTTAAGGTGTTTTTTCTAAACTGTAGTGGCAGGGGAAAAGGTTTAAGGCATGTTGATTATCATGAAATGAAATGAACTATGATACATGTATATTATCCGCGCTACTGCAGTAGTTAATGTCCACTTGTATGTACGGTTTGAGGGTGTGGTTCTGCAAGCCTCATCTGCATCACCTGTCGCGGCGCACCCAGAGGCTTTTTAGTGGGCGCGTCACCGGGATGCCAGGTGTTGGTTCTCACGGGAGGAGGAAGCGTGTGTGTGGCGAATGCGGGTATTCAGCGGGATATTTAAGTTTCCTCAGCATGTATACATATATTAAAATGCAACGGGGAAGGAACTGAAAGTAAATGATTATGGATATTGCATCGACCGACCTGGAAGCACGTCTCCTTGGAGAGGACGCGCACAGATAGAGAGAGAGATTCTCTCCAACACAGGGTGAGATCGCTCCTTTGTGCCACGCCGATCTTCGTATTTTTCTTTCAGTGGATTATAGCCTAAATAGGCCTACAAACATTTCCAGTGTTTTGCTGCCGACGGGCGCAGGAGCAACAGCCTTTTTTTTAATCAATTAACTATGGCCTGGATAGGCTGGATTAGGCAGTAAAGACAATTCCGGTGTATCGCCGAGCTGACTTTTTGTTGGGTTTTGTTTGGCTCGAAAACTGTGAATACACTTGAATAACGTACAAAACCTGTCTTTGTTTATTTTGTGAATGTGTGCATATCGACCGTAGTAAATACACTTCCGTGAGGACTATTTTGTGGAAAGAGCAGATTGTCCGTTTATCAGTTCTGTCCGCTATCCGGTGCCGCACATTCAGGACTTTTCGGCGCATCTGGCCGGTACGGGGGTGTTTTCCAAGGTGGACCTGGTGCGTGGATACCACTAGGTGCCCATGCACCCCCTGGACATTCCCAAGACAGCAGTGATAACGCCTTTTGGACTTTTTGAGTTCCTACGGATGCCTTTTGGACTCAAGAATGCCGCTCAGACGTTCCAGCGCCTGATGGATTCGGTGCTGCGGGACCTGCCGTTTGTGTTTGTCTACCTCAACGACATACTCGTCGCCAGCGCTTCAGTACGGGAGCACCTGTCCCACCTCCGAGCCCTTTTCACACGACTCAACGAACACGGATTAATCATCAATCCTGCAAAGTGCCAGTTCGGGGTGTCTGACATCGATTTCCTGGTGAACCGCGTCACAAGGGCATCCGACTCCTCTGCCAGTGAAGGTTGGACTGTTGCACTTTTTCCTCGCCCGCTCACAGCACGGTCGTCCGTGAGTTTCTGGGGATGGTGATTCCTACCACCGTTTTCAATCGCCCGGGCCGCGCACGATCATGGGCCAGGCTGTATCAAGCGTTGAAGGCATAACCCCTGTTCAGGCAATCGACTGGACGCAGAGGCGGACGTGCGGCTTTTGTCTGAGGTCAAGACTGCGTCGGCTCAGGCTGGACTTTGCTGGCACACCATCATCTACGGCTCCCATCTCCATCACCACGTACGGCGTCCGGCACTAACGCGGTCCGGCGCAGTGCACGAGCAGTGGGTGGAGAGCGCTTGGCCAGCCGCTCGCCTTTTTCACCCGCAAAGTTGACGCTAGGGAAGAACGCAAGTAGGTACAGCGTCTTTGACCGGGAACTCCTCTGGCTTTATCCTGGGCGTGCGGCACCTTCCGTTTCCATGTGCTGGAAGGCCGTGAATTTACGCGTTTGTCGAACCACAAGAAGCCGCTCACCTTCGCCATGTCAAAGTGGCGGAGCTTGGTCCGGTCCAGCGCCAGCAGCGGCAGCTTCTCCTAAACATATGGAGTTCACTACGGCGTTAAGCAACGTGGCTGGCCAAGTCGAACCTGGTTGCTGATTGCCCTCTCTTCAATTGCAATGTGGTGTGTGTTTTTGGCCCCCGTCGGACATTTCCTCAGACAGGGGCTCTCAGTTCACGTCCGAGCTATGGAAGGCTGTGGCAGGCGGTTGTGGGGTTAAGCTTGCACAGGACCTACCCTTACCACCTCAGGCTAACGGCCTCTGCTAGCCGCTTCCATCGCTCCATGAAACGTCCCTAAGGCCCGGCCTTAAGGACGGCCAACTGGGTCGACAAGCTGCCCTGGGTGATGCTGGGCCTGCAGGAACAGCACCTAAGGAGGATCTTGAACGTGTTCCTACAGCCGGAGATGGTCTACGGTCAGCCGCTGAGGGTTCCGGGGGATTTTCCTCCCACATGAATCAGCTCCCTGGTCTGCACGGCCCAGCGAGTTTTTCTGCGAGGCGCATCAGTAGGATATCGCATCAATATCTATATATCAACGTTAGTTTTTACTGAAATTCATCAAATGAAGTCAACATTTTCGCGGAGCTGTGTCGGGTTGTTCAACTTTTCAAAGATGTTTGAAGTGTATACACAGTGATAGGTGTTAAAGAACTACGTTACAATAAATACATTTGATGATTTAGATATTTTCATAGTTCATACAACATAACGTGTTGGATCATGTGTATTAATGGGACCGGAGGGAGAGGGTGACCAGGTCATAGGTTCACTTTTTTAATTCAATTCCAACTTTGGACACGAGAATCTGTTTCTCTGTTGGTCATAAAGGCATAAGCAACACGCATCAGAGGCAACGTGCAGTTCTAGATGAGTCGTCGTCTCTATTAAACATCCATGTTGTAGTCGCTGTATAGAAAACTGTAGTTCCGATAGTTTCCCCACAGCAGCCGACGCACATTTATGGACGTCCGCTGCGCGCATCATCAAACACTGGTCCGAAGGTTAGTGAAAGTGCAGTCGGATTCTCTAAAGTACCGCAGTCCTTCTCCCAAAATCCCTTTGGATTCTCCTATCACTATCCCTTAACGTTTCACTCAGAGGTCAGAGCATAGGAGATAGGTTAGAATTCTTCTTCTTCTTCATCTTCTTCCTCTCTCTTCTTCTTC
Organism: Notothenia coriiceps; assembly: GCF_000735185.1. Classification (NCBI taxonomy): domain Eukaryota; kingdom Metazoa; phylum Chordata; class Actinopteri; order Perciformes; family Nototheniidae; genus Notothenia; species Notothenia coriiceps. Next base: position 179,981 of record NW_011341434.1, read on the forward strand.
TTCTTCTCCATCCAAACCGGCCCCTACACCTACCCCTACACCCTACCTTACGCCTCCGTTTGCGCGTTCACGCGGAGGGTCCGCCATATTGAGGGCTGTTCCAAAGCAACGAGTGTGGAGCGGTGTGAAGGGGGAGTGGGCTATCAAGCCCTCAAACAGCGAGTCTGCAGCAGTGCTGACTTGAGACCGGTCTCTACCTGACCGGAGTCACGCTGTGTGTGTCCGTACAAGTAGTTCCAGCAAACATCCACTGATAAATTGCGATGTTAACAACCTCATGTCATGATAACCTCATGTTTTTAACTTAGGATCATACCTGTGTTTAGTCTAGAAAAAGGTAAATGTGTGCATTTAATTATAAAGTTGTGTATATTTACAGACCGTTGCAAAAACTAAGAAGCTTGTAAACATCAGGTTTAAAACTAAAGGAGCTTTGAAACACAATGAAAGATTATTTGAGTTATTCATTTAAACCTTTTGTCTAAGAGATGCTGATTTGAAACCGTTCTTACATACAGTTACGGCATTTCCTGTTTCTGCCGGAGAGAGGGGAGTTTGTCCCAAAGCTTGCCGCTGTATTTACTCCCTCCATCTGACAGGAGGGAGCCTCATTCAGCTGCGAGTGTGGCTACAGACGGGCCGTTTCTCAATCGCGAGGATGCTGGCTTGGTAGTCGCGTACTTCCAGGTCACTTCCTTCAGAAACGAAGCCAGTATGCTTCCAAGCCACGGCTTCGGAAAACTAAGAAGAATGGAACAGACTAACAAGTGTGCCACTCTCTCTAACGGTTTCAACATTAACTGTATCGAAAATAAATACCTCACGATGTCTATCTAATTATGAACTTGCTTTACTTTCACGGAACACTTTGGTGTTTGGTGATAACAAATGTAACAAAGTAACATATTTAACAACACATGTTCTACGCCACTACTTACTTACATACTTACTTAAATGTGTGCTGCATCGGTTCAGCCATTCTCCGCAAGGGTTTTTGAAATTGGTCCGTTCTCAAAGCATTGTGGGGATTTTAAGGACACGAAGTCTACCCATGTGCAGCCTCGAAATTTCTCCCAAACCAAGGACGCGGCCTCGGTGGAATTCCAAGTATGCTGGAGATTGGAACAGTACTTCTGCAGCACTCGATGACGTAGCATCCTTGAAATATTGGCTTGGAAGCCAGTATCCTCGAGATTGAGAAACGGCCTCTGTCTGTGGACACTCTCGCTGCTCTTTCGGATCTGTAAACCTCTTTTGTTGTGTGTTAATATGTGGATTCTGGAGGACCTTAGTATAGATTTTCGCGGCTTTATTTTACCCGTAGTCTTTTGTTAGATCTCTGGGTAGGGGATGGAAGCTCGTGGTGTGGCTGGCTCAGGCCCCCTTCTTGTTTTTGTTTGTTTTTGTCAGTCCTCCAGACCTCGTTCTTTGGCCGGTTGGCCCATGTGAGTAACGGCTGTGCTTTTAAATAAACGGTCGCTGTTAAATACTGGATGTTTTGTGTATTTTCTTTTATGTTGCGGGTCTCCCCACGAGCCACTACCGTGGAGTAGGGGGCGGGCCGTAACAGGGAGCAAGTTTAATGTCCAGCTGCAATGGATCATATTTGATTGAAGACTTCCTGAAAGAGCATGATAAATTATTGAAATTGACTTGATACTCAAAGTGAGCCCTCAATAAGAATCTATGCATGGGTATATACTCACAATATGTTTCTTTTTCTTTTTTGGTCTAGCTTAAAATATGTTTTAGGAGTTTGGCCTGAGTTCTGCATTTTTTCACAATAAGCTTCCAACTCCGCTCCAGTCTCATCTGGTCTTCATATCCTCACAAGGTAATACATCCCAGTTTAGCTCAGCATACATTATTTTCATGTTCCGAAAAGTATTCCTTCTCTTGGAATATTTATGTGCGTTTAAGAGTTAAATCCTCAATGGAAAGGCTTACAATTTTGTACAGATGTTTGAACAACTAGCAAAAAGATGTGTATCTCTGTGTAAACATGCTAAATTAAAACTCGGTTATAAATGATTCAAAATAGGAGCCAAAACTGTTGCTAAATGTATGCAAATATATTCTAGCCTGATAAGCTTTTACAACCCTATAATGGTGCGCTTAATTACTATTTTACTGTACAACACGCAAGTGTTATGGTTAAGATTAAGCTCAGTTAAATGCTTATGCCCTCATCATCTTTGAACAGTGTCATATCATTTTATACTGTATTATTTTATATTTATAAGTACAAAAGGGAACTTCTGTAATATGATCCCCACAAAGAGGATGGACAGAGTTCATCCTGTCCGTCACAAACAGGATAGGGACTCATGCAAACCCAATTAAAGCACAGAAGTGACATATTGCTGTTTACATTTGAAAGCCTCATAACTCCATTGAAAGGGATTTTCAAAAATTTTCTTCAAGTTCTGAATAGAAAGATTACATAAAAGAAAATGTTACGAAACCCCTTTCAAAGACAGTTGAATACTTTTTTTAGTTGTTGTTCTAAACATGGTTCTGTGAACCCGACATTTGGGAAATGTTTTTCAAGTTTTTCTGATAGTGAAGGTACTTTATGTGCCAGGATGGGTGTGGCACTGTGCTTGTGCTGACTTAGCAGAGTTTGAGAGAGAAGGAGGAATCAATGCTTTTGATTTGAGTGAGTGGAAAATTTGCTGAGGCAGGGAGGACATCCGGCATGTTTGCTGATGTCACTGAGGTCTTGTCTCTTCACATCCTGTGGTAGAGTTCTCATCTAACAAAGGACTGCTGAAGCTACAGAAGAGGACCAGTAAAGCAGGTTTTGCATGATACTATATATAATAACCATGCACTAACTGGATTAAACACACATTGTTGTTTACTTGTACAACATCACTATAGTTGCAAAGCTGGATCACTGGGCAGAGCCTGTGTTTGTAATGGAAGGGAAACTCCCTTGGGATAGGGTGATTAAGCACTTGGAGAAATTTCACATGTTTGATTCGTAAACAGTTAAGCCATGTGTATCACTAACCCATCTGTGTTTAAAGGATAGAGCTATTAGTATTGTTAATCTTTAGCAGTGACACATCCCTGGCTCTATGTGTGGGGCTGCAGTAGCTCAGTCTCTATAGGGAGTTTGCTTGGGAACCGAAGGGTGCCGGTTCACGTTCTGCTCGGACCAAAAACACGGTGGGTGGACTTGTAGCTGGAGAGGTGCCAGTTCACATCCTTACACTGCTGAGTAGTCCTTGAGCAAGGCACCAACACTTCTAACTGCTTTGGAAAAACGAACTCTGACACCTCCATAACAGAAATGCATGTTTTTGTATGTACAGTATATGTATGTATTTGGACCTTATGTATTGTACTGTGTATAACAGATACACAGTTTTTTTTAATTGTCCCTTTTATATAAAGATAAATAAAGGGTCTTCTTCTTATATGGCAATGATGGTCTGGTGGGCCACCACTTTGGTCTAGACTCTAGACTGATGTATATTCTTATAAAGACATATTGATACATTTTGATTCATATCAATTCCGACTTCGTGGACCTCCTGAATTTAAGGCTGGCATCTTTGAGTTTATGTGAAAATGCCTCAACTATCATTGAAATACTATGAAATTAACTTTTTACGTAGCGCCATCATGGGATACATTTTTTTATTTGTCTCATATTTAAATTTTTGAACAAATACTGCAAAAACAAATTACTTTTAAATCAGAATTAGCGTAGTGCTTATCAGTAAATTATTAGCATGGTAACAGGCTAAACTAAGATCAGTTAGCATTTAGTGCAAACCACGACTGTGAAAAACAAAGCCTCAAAGCCAAAGCATTGCTGCAACAAGCCTGTCTGTTGTTTTCAACCTCAAGCCATTTCATTGCAAACAGTTCATAAAACAGCTGGGCGCTGTGGTTTGAAGCACATGTTTGTTAAACTGGAGTAAATTGTGTTTTTTTTTTGTGGGGAACTATTTCAGTTGTGGATGTGTCAAATTTTGGAGTATTTACCGAAGCAAGTAAAATACCTAGAATGTCCGTGGTTATATTGATGAAGAAACATGTAATCCAATGCAATACCGTGGTTAACTGGTGTTTTTTGAATAGTTTCAGGCAAAAATGGTTTCACAGAAAATACATAGAAATACTTGGTTCTGTTCACTGTTGGTTTTCGTCCCCCCATGGGATTTGTTGAAAATAGAAATTGTAGAATATCCACAGACTTATCTCTTAAATCAGAAGACCGATCCAGAGAACATACAAACAGTCAGTAACATCATAATCCTTTGTTTCCCCCTTTGTTTGGTGACTGGGTTTGGAGGATAGTTCATGACTTCCACAAAGACCACCACTGTTGCGGGGCTTCTCTGAGAAAAACTACAAACCCTTCCTGTCTGATAATACACTGTCTGTCCACTCAACGAAGATGAATAACTACCAAGAGGAGGCCCTGTCCTGTTTATGATCCCGCTCTTCCTTTTTCCAGAGGATTTCACAAACTAAAGCTCAATCATATACACTGAAGCACACTGTAAAACAGGGCTTAAATATTGTAGTTCTTTTGAAGTAGATACAAGAAAACCTCTCTTTTGATCCCAAAAAGGCCCACTTCAAAGCCCTGGCCCTTCAACAGACCAGGGTACAATGAGGCAGTGTAACCACATTTCATAATGGGGATTTTTCTCTGTACTGCACACCCCCCCCCTGCCAGGATAATAGCCTGGTCCTTTACTGCTGTTAACTGTGAATGCAACCCCTGAGATTCTCCCCTAAGGCACAACAAATGCTAATTTCTAAACATAATAGTACTATGGTGAAAGACGTGAGCAATGCTCTGCTTGGGAATGTTTTTTTAAAATAGCTTTTCCACTTTACTCCTTCTGGCTTTATATGAGTGATATAATGAACCTCCAAACACTCACACCTAAATACAGGAATATTATTCATATCGATTGGACAGTGTTACTTAATGTTAATAATTAGATACATTTTAAGTATTAAAATGTACTGTTTTATTATTATATATTACTGTTTTACTGTGTTGTTGAAGTTGTAACTCTATAGGTCTTCAATGTATTAGCAGGAGGGGATGGGTGGGAGGCTTAGTTGTGAAAATACAAAAATAAAAATTGAAGGAAGGTCATGTTCTCAACACTAAACTTCTATTTTTTTTTATATTGTGCCTTGCAATCTATGCTTGCAATGCAAAAATGACTTCAAATTTGACATTTTTTTTGTAAAATATTCCAAAAGATCTAAGTAACAGATTCAAGACATATATTTGCCATTTGCTAAGTGTAGCCTACAAGGGATTTTGAAAATATAAATCTCTCAGTCAGGTTTTTTTAATATAAAAAAGAGTTGTATCATCAATTGGTGCGTTACAATCCCAGCCTTGTCAAATATGAAAGGTTGACAAGCTCTTGAAGGCTTCTGCTCCTTTGGCACAATGAGCCCTTTCACACGCTCAAGGTCAGACATATTTTCATCACTTTCCTGAGAATTTCCTGTCACATTTAGTTACGGGGAAGTTAGTGAAACAGCATTCATTGATGGGAGTTACTCTGTAGGATTCTTCTCTCAAGAAAGAAGGTTTCTGATTATGTTTGCACATGAAGCTTACAAAAAGAGCCCCAGAACAATAGATAATGTCAAAGAGAAAGTCAGAGGGCGAAGAATGCAGCTGATTGTATCTTTAACAGTCGCCGTTTCAGTCTGCAATCTGAAGAAACCACATTGTAAGCCTCTTGAATCAACTTTTCATGAGTCTGTCCTAACAAAAAAGCACATAAATAACACATAAATGAATGAATTAAGATTTGCATACACTGCAAACACACAGACACAAAAAAGGAAAAATACATTCCCAAGACTTCATTAGACATGGAAGCAATGTTAAGGATTTTATTCCAGTCTATAACATAAATAACATACAAAATAGCAATTCTATAGTGGCACGAAGTATTTACAACTGTTAAAATAAAGCGGCAATACAAAAATCATTAAAAAAAGTGCTTTTCAGTGGATTTTGCTTTACATTATGATACTTTTACAGATTTGAGTATCTGCCATTTGAAGTGCAATAACAATAACGTGAGTTATCTTTTTTCCCCATCGCCTCTGAGAGGCACTACTACTGTTTTTTTGGCACGTCCCTCCTGGGTAACAGATGCTCTTTAGTAGATAGGCGCGGTTCCATTTGCAGAGCTGACAAAAGATAAGCAGAAAATTGTTTAGTTTGAGATACATTCATGGTGGTGCAGAAAATGAAAAGAACACAACATTCAAGCTTGATTTTTCTTCATATGCCCCAATTTAAGAACAATATTTGTAACATTTAAATATGTTTTAAGAGATATTTTGGTTGGCAATTGCTCTTATAACAGTTAACACACAGGGAGACAGGACATGTACCTTTGTCAGGCTGGCAATCTAAAGATTTTGGAACTGTAATAACTCCGGCTTCAGGTCTTCTCTGGTGTCATATGAGCTATGGTGTCATAAGGAATTTATGTCAGAATTGTTGGATTATGTCGTTTTTATGTTAAGATTTTAGTAGTTCACCAAAGGGTGTTTTATTAGGTATTAACTTAGTATTCTGAAATGTTAGTGTTAGTCGTTGCAACTTTGAGAGAACAATGATTTATTTGTCAAATAAGCTTTAACCTTGGCTGTTAAGCATGCATGTGCTTGTATGAATTGGTCATGTTTAAGGAATGTTAATCTGGCTGTAATCAGGTATTCTCTTTATCTTGATTTGAATTGAATTCATAAAATGTTACAAATCTTTCAGTGCCTTCATCTCTGTATGTTTTTGTTTGTCAAATCAGGCTACATGCATTCCTAACAACTTTATCAGAGTCACAAACTGTTCTTTTTATTGAATTTGATTATTAAAGACATCGTGATTCATAAATCCGGCCTGAAGGGAATTTACTTCCTGATGCTGTGTCTATGTCACAGCCGGTTTTATTAAAGGATTTCCTGTTGACTTCCCTCATTCCTCAGCAGAGGTCAGGAAACACCGACCTCTAGATTTCCTCAAACAGTTAAAAAACTCAAAAACAGTGAAGAATCTGAACCTGAGTTACCTTCTCACAAGTTACTGCATATTACTTCACTGCATGCTGTAACTGTTTGCAGACATATTTGCTAACATTGAACTCTACATTATGTTCTGAGAGTACACAAAGTATATTTAAAGTTAAAAGGAGCAGAAAGTGAAAAGAATAAAAAGCATAATCAAGTAGGAGTCAAGCATTATGAGTAAATCAGTGGATCTCACCCTTTTCTTTTCAGAAGAAACTTGTGTAAAAAGAGCGCCATTATACACACAGCTGTAAAGAAAGAAAACATTAGAATATGCTTTGTATTTAACTGAAAAATGTAGGTAAATGTTCTCCCGAGGACAACATATTTACATTACCTAATGAAACGCATATCACACTGATTATAACAGGCATGTGTCCTGAAAAACAAATGCAAAGTTAAATGCAAAGCATACATAAAGTTCAAACATCTTGATTGTAACGAGGCTCAACAACTCACCGACGTCCTGGTTAGTATCTACAGCCCCATCATGCTTATCTGCAAGTTTACAACAGTTTTATTAGTATGTAAACTATTTCAACTGGCATGAACAACAGCACTCACTCGGGCTGCATCAGTAACACTATACACACAAAAAGGTCTGTTGTGTTGCTGCCAGCTCATTCCTCTCAGTGTCTCCATGTTGGATTATTAAGGCAGAGAAAGACCAACACATTAATATAATAGCTGACACAGGGACTGAGGGAGGGATACATGTCTGAATATTAGATGACAGTTATCGTCAGTTAGTCAATTATATTTTGTATTATCCGCCTTGCAAACAATAATAATTAGAAGGCAAACTCAGAACCATGAATTAAATTGAGGAATAGCCTAATTGCTTTCTGCTGGAGATTTAATTGAGAAGATTAATACCACTATTGTTCGCTGTTGAATATGAGGATATATCCAACAGATGGTTAGCTTAGTTTAGCATAAAGATGGGGAACATGGGTAAACAGCTAGCATTACAATTCCCCCAAACATCAGAAATGCACTTATTAACATCTCATTAGTTTAATATGTGCAAAGTTTAAAAACACATTTTACAAGGGGTTAACTGCCGGATTATATATATTATGTCCGGTGTGAGCAGTCTTCACTTGTTGCCAGGCAACTGCCCAAGACCCAATAAATAGCCTGTTCCATTACCCTCCAATTTGCGTTGTAGCGTGTTTGCCCTGTGGTCCACCATACCACCGTGATGATAAACAAATTAAAAAGACGCGCAGTTTATAAGGCTACAAGGAGGGCTCCGGAAGCATCTGCTGCTGGGAGGCACAGTAAAAGCCCAAGCTACAACTTGACAGCTTTTCCAAAAATGGTTCAATACCTTGAAATGAAGACGACGTCATTGATGTTACACTGGTTGTAGCTCTACCTTCAGCTGTCACATTTTCTCTGCCACCTTTGAACAGAGCGATCACAGCAATTCTTAGTTCTTCTAAAGCTTGGACAGAATAAATGTGATTTGTGAAGCTGAGAAGCAATTTCTCAGATGCATGCAGCATGCACATAATCCAATCATGCTGCCAAGTGCTGTGTCTAAAAGGTTTTTAACTTAATTACATGCCCATCGGTTTGTTGGGAGACATATTTCTTTACCTCCTACTGAAGGTGAGACAGCGGCTGTTGTGCTGGTTCTGACAGTGTTATCTCTAAGAGTTGTGGGTGCGGCAGAGGAATCTGTAGAAGTGGAAAATAATAAGTCAAAATGTCTTAACAAATGATAAAATATTGTGAAACTGGATTTCTTGTATGGAGGCGATATTATTTCTATACCTTGTGCTGCAGGTTTAGGTGTTGGTGTTGGTGTTACCATTTCTGTTGTAGTTATAGCTTTGGCCGTCATTCCTATGAATACAAAACTGGTGAATTTTTCTTGGGTTTTAATAAAATAAAATAAATCAGCAGTTTGGTCGAGGAGCATTTTAGTTGACATGCAGAATGTGAAAAATCTTCCCCTGATCCTCCTACATCAAAAGGTTGCTCTTTAGTCAATACCTTGTTAAGTTGTTAAGGAGAGTATGAGTGTGACAGTTAGTATTAAAGCAACTGTGAGTGAGGACAGCCATGAATGGGGAATAGAGAGATGTTGTGAAGCTTGAGTCAAAAGAGCTGGGATCAGAGTGTCTGGAGAGGAGTTGAAGTGATGATGTGTGAACTTGAAAGTGTTCAATACAGAGTTTCGTCAGTGACACCATGGCAACACCTAAAGCATGTGCACTGCGTGTAATTGAATACAGTATATTACAGATAAACACTCTGTTCATGTTCATTAAAGATTGGAATGTTTTGACCACGCCTGCGGTAGAGCAAGATTTACCACTGATCACAATACAAGACAACATGTCAAAGCATGCCAGTGGTTTTTCTGAGGAATATTACATTGCAGACAGAATTTCATTAAGGGGATGTACTACTCGTGAACTGGGTACATATTTCAACTCATAGATATGAAATATGAAACTTTACATTATTATTTTTTACCTTAGTGTATCCCCTTAAAAGGGCCATATTTTTGCTTTTTGGGGTTCCACCTTTCCTGTAGTGTGTTATATAGGTTTAAGTACATGTAAATGTCTGCAAAGGCTTAAATCCCAAAGTTGCCTCTAGAGGGAGTTTCTCTCACACACACCCTGCCTTAAACGCCTCCATTGGACTCCTTTGTGACATCACTATGTAACACTTGCGCTTGTAATGGCTATAGTGCTCCAAATAGGAAACCTGAGATGAAATGACCGTAATAGGGCCCCTTTAAAAATAATTTTACTATTCTGTTGTACGAAAATGAATAAAACGTTGTCATTGTACATATGTCCATTACACTTTTTCATGCAAGACTTTGAGTACGAAAGCATCAATGCTTTAACAGCAGAAATGTCTAAATTCATTCATTACGCCATATAAAGACTGGAAATCTATCTACAAATATATTGTATGGTTTGAAAATGGGGGGACCTAATGTAAATAGATTTGTTTAAACAATGGGTTAATACATGCAAAACCACCTGTGGGGTCCACATCCACATGAATGGATTGTCCTTACCTTCACAAGTCGGCGGTGGAGAATCGTATACACCAGTTTCGCTGCACTTAGTGTTATTTTTCCCAATCAGGGTGTATCCGTCTTCACACACGTACTGTATGATTTCTCCATACATTGGTTCATCTTTAGAATCCCATGGGCTTTTGCCATTGGTCAATTTAACAGGTATTTCACATGTTACAACTGAGGAACAAGACAAACAAATGTTTTTCACACATTCTTCTTATAAAAATCAAGAGAAAATTCAAATAATGCATATTGTTGTGTATAAACTGTTGTATAGGCTGACAAACAATGAGAATTGAGAAAAAGAACAAAGAAGTCAGTAAACAGAGGGAGAAGAACTTCATAAAAAAACAACCCACTGCTGTCTTTTGTTTTTTTGTTGGGGGACCAAACAATAATTTATTTTTCTGGTTGCAGCTTCATAAAATACAAAAACAGAGAGACTTACTTTCGCACTTGGCCTTTCCAACCCAACCCAAAGAATAGCACTGTTTGAAGCTAGATCCACTGACTTGGAAGCTGTTGAAAGATTAAGGAAAATAAAGCAGGGGAGGTTTATTTAAGGAGGATTTGATAATGTAGAGTTATCATTTTGTATTGCAACAGAAGGGCAATTTCAACTTTGATAGCAAATTCTTACAGAGTTCAGTCAAGAACAAAAAATTAACCAATATCTCAACGTACGCAAATGGAGAGCCACATTTCTAATCAGCAAAACCACAACGTAGCACTTCTGGCAACAGCTTTATTTGTCTTTCAAGACTTTCTGGTTATCTTTAGAAACTGTTTCCATTAGCGAATCCACCTTGACTTCAGTCATCTAAGGCTAATTGCCAGCAGCACTTTCTGTACGGCAACTGTACAGCAAAAACACATACTTCGTGGGGAAATGATCATCTACTGATGGCATCCTTTGTGTTGTCACTGTGTTGCCGACACATGTTTCTCTACCTTTAAATTAATGTATAACTCAGCTAGATAGCAATTACATGGGAAAAATACCTTTCACATTAAAACTCACCCTTTGTCACAAATGACTTTTATTACAGCACCAAACAGGGTACCGGCGCTGGTATTAAAGCTCATATTCGGTTGAATAGTAGGGAGACCACAGTCCTTCTCTGTAATATAAAACAACAGACCTTGTGTCTCAATGAGATTTTACACCTGTATAAATAAAGGCTAAATAAAAAAATAAAAACCATTAACACTGAACTTTAAGGTCAGGGTATTCACTTCAAAAGGACTAACTAAAGGTCAATATAGATAAGATAAGAGTCTGTAATTGAATTAAAGAGGACAAGACTTACTCTTGCAGGTGAGATCTGGTTCAGTCCAATTATCATCAACGCAGGTTATAAGCCCAGAGCCACTGTCTTTGACAAATCCATTCGCACATTCCATATTGACAACAACACCCTTTGGAAAAGTATTCATTAGAAGTGCGTTGTCGGTTAGGACAATATCTCCCCTTGTCTGAGGTTTGGGGCAGTCGGCTAGGGGGAAAAAAGAGACAAATTAAACATGAACAGCGACTTATTTTTGTTTTAAAATCTGGCATGATAATGATCCAGTTCCAGACAATACATTTATTTACAATAAAAATGTAAATAAATAAAGCTAATATCAGACTTGTCATATAGTCATTTATATTAATGGTAAAATGCGGGTGAGAAAATCCCCTATGTGTAAGTTATAAATGATGGTAAATATTATTTTAGTTGCTCACTTTTTATTAGGTCATAAAGTCAGCAGTTTAAAGTTAGTTAGTCATTAACTAAGAGTCCTTTAGTCTGTCAATATTTAAGCTGTTAATTCATGGATTTTTCGTCCAAGAGTATCTCCAAAACCGTGCAATTTCACAGTGCTTTTCTAAATTATTTATGATTGATGTATAAACATTATATAAAAAGAAAAATATACAATAATTAAATAGCTATTTAAGCCTATGTGAAGGATGTCGTTATAAACGGGTCACTGATACATTTTCGTTTAAGCATCTTCATACTTAATGGAGTTGTGTTATCTTTAACTAAACCACAGAACACATCTAAGATATTCAGGGGAGTGCTCCTAACGGTAGAAGATTTATTTTGTATGATCATTGCCTTTTTCCCATTTTCTATTTAGAAGCACATTGCCTGCTGTATAAAATGCAAATGCGCTATATAACTGAAAGAAAACTTTACAGAGAAAAGAAAGTAGTAGAGAAATAATTGCTGAAGTTACAGTTGTACTCACTGAGTGGCCACTTTAGGTGAACATAGTCTCCATATTATTTAAATTTAGGAAGATCATTACATTCAGTTTTTTTCCAGAAGTTTCTAAATGATGTCCTTCCCATTCCATAACAACACATGTTGACTCAAATACTAAATCATATATTAAAATGAATTAAAACAGTTAAATGGCAGTGTTGACATCCATGGAGAAAATACAAGTTTTAATATGTGTTATTATCTACTGTTAGTTTTTTTTGTACGAATATCAGACATATTTAATGTTACTGGGTAGCAGGATATACAGTACAGTATTTATACATATTTAAAAAAAAGTTGGAATCTATGATTATTATTGGCATAATAAAAGAAAATTAGAGAAAGCAATTATCTGTTTTATGTAGAGTTGACCAAAGATCTAGCCTGGCGTATCTTGCTAGAACAAGTGAATAATAAATATGATCTCATTAACCAGACTGCAAAGTTGATGTAAAACTAACCTGTTGCCTTCGCGAAGAAGAGGTGGAGTAACAGCAAAACTTTGACTGTTCTCCGTCCACAGGTGTCCAGGAGAACCTCCATGCCGGGCTGCAGAAGCTGACTGAAGATCTGATCCAGGTTCTGTCTCTTGTTGATCCAAAAACCCCTGAGAGGCGATGCAGAGCAGCGAGTCGCTCCGCTGCCAGTTAACTGTGGTCCTCCCCTGCTGAACGCACCACTGGATTACTTTATATTTTTGGCCAAGTTAGCAGAATTATAGGAAGTTAGAAAAGAATGGCCTTCACAATAAAAGCACAAAGAAACATTAGGTAAATACATAATAATAAACACATTGATAATTTAAATCAGCCTACCCTTGAATTACAGATATTTGATACACATCATTAACCAATCATAACATTGATGTGTCTATTGTGACAACATTCATAGCATTATAAGTAGCTATGTGTATATTTCCACTTAAATATTTAGTGACTAGTTTTTATTTTAGTTTTATATATGTTTTCATATTCTTATCTACATCTTTGAGTGCTCTGTTTGTTGTTTGTATAGCGATTCATCTATCTATACAGCGTTAACCAGTGTCTTATTTTGAAAGTCAAAAAAGAAGTTTCACTTTTAAAATAGCAGCTTGTATTCCAAAGGCAGGATAGACAACATTCACAGACAGGTTTCAGGCAGAGGTTTCGGAAAAACATGTCAACAATTTCAATGATATAATCTGAACTACTTTGCTGAGTTTTTTTGTTAATATGTGTGTAACTATGCCGTAAATTACACAACACACATTTCCAGTATGACCACCGGTAAGAGAAGCCCAGTAGTCCAACCTCATGTAAAAATTGGAAACGTCTCCCAATGTTTTGCAAAGCCAAACAGTTGAACATTTTGGGTGTGTCCTGGAAAAAAAGAGGGTAATCCCTCTTCGGGTTCTTTAACAGGGGAAACCGACTAGCCTGTTATATTTTACCCTACTTTTTGATGAGACTTACACTTCTATAAAGAAAACCAGAGGTGGGAGAGGTCTACTCAGAAGTCCTGCATTCAAAAATATTACTCAAGTAAAAGTACAAAATTATTAGCATCAAAATATACTTAAATATCCAAAAGTAAGAGTACTCATTATGCAGATTGGCCCATTTCAGAATAATTGTATATGATATGTTCTGATTATAATTATTGATGCATAAAAGTGTTATCAAAGCTGGTAAAGGAGAAATTAGTTTTAATTACTTTGTATATTGCAGGGTAGCTTGTGAATTTACTCCAGGTGTAACTAAAGTCTGATTTAAGGGTTGATTATATTTCACATAATTAATCCAAATCTGCAAAGTAACTAAATAAATGCAGTAGAGAAAAATTACACGATTTACCTCTGTTTGTTTGGAGTAGAAGTACAATGTAGCATAACATGGAAATACTCAAGTAAAGTACAAGTATCTCAAAAGTGTACTTAATTACAGTACTTATATGTACTTAGTTACTTCCCATTTCTGAAGACAACTATTACAAGAACATGATGACAAATATCATAATAAAATAAATCTGAATATATATGGCCTTGGCAAATAATAATAACAATAACAGTGTTTTAAATTGTATTGGCAATAATAATAATCAAACAAATACAATAACAATGAATGTGAAGATTGTGGTTGTTTTCTACAGTAGTTCATACAGTAGATGCAGAGTCTGAGTCACTTTTCTAGCTTTCAGTGTTTGTCATGGTTACATTCCACAATTTCCCCTCAACAAGGGGGCTGTGCCTCATTGCCTCATTGCCTCACACACACTCACACTCTGGGTTGAATTCCAAGGAGTTCACTCCACCACCCATTTCCAACCACATACGTTTGTTGATAGGGGCCCTCTTCTTACTCCACCCAGCGTTGCCTAAGAAACACAGACATTACAAAGAAACCTGGCAGCAAAGGGCTAATGAAGTTAAGCAGCCTGCATCTGTTCTCTTCAGTGAGCCAGAGACGAAACACCAGGATATTTTTGATTATGAGATTACATCACTGAAAAACAGGATAATAAAGAAGCTTGGGGTCTCTGGTTGGTTGGGATGAGTATTGCCAGCACAATGCTGCAAAACAAAAACAATATGGCCTTTTCCAACTGTGTGGGGCACCTCACTTCCTTTTAAGGTGCTCAAAAAAAAATAATAGCATTAGTAGATAACGGATGCTAGTCTAGTTTACGGAGGGCTTTGTATTTACGTCACTTGATACGCGCTGTTCTGTCGCGCTGCTTCAGCAGCCTTCTAGCAAATTAGCTTACAAGCTAACTCAGCTGAAAAGGATCCAGAAACTTTACTTTTACACATTCTTTGAGATCACCGTCGGCGATGAATTAAAGAGGACCATGGCCAGGTAAATAAGATGAAGCTGTTCCTTTAGCCCCCAGTAATGTAAGTTAATAAGTAAATTATATATAGCTGATGTAATTTAATCATATTATTTCATATTTAAAATAAGTCTTAATTTTTCTGTACTAATAAAACAATGTTTTTTTAAATGAACAAAATCATGTTGTATAGATTGATTGTTAACAATAATAGTGTTCTAATCTTAATAGCTGTGATTATAACAGTTTATATTCTCCTTCTTCCCCTAAACCTGCCCAGATGATGTCCCACTGACCCCAGGTCAGCACCTCCAGGTCCAGCAGCACCGTGCCCCCCCTCCCCCCCAAACTCTGCTGAAATACACAATTAAACATTTTCTATGACCTATTGTATTAATACAAGTTTAATGACCTAGAGATACCCTATTATTCCACTGCTTATGTACACATGTTGTAAATAATGGTTAAAACCTCATTAAATGAAATAAACAATGTGTTTAACAATTACAATGTAATATTGTATTTTGATCTTATCACAAAGTAGAGGTAAGAATATATCCATCCTCTCTCTGCAGCTTCATGTCTTCTATTATTATAACTTTCATCATTGAGACAGAGGAAATCAATCATGTTATTTAACATCACCAGCAGTAACACAAATATCAGCAAAAGTGTGTTTATGAAGTTGTTTATTTGTATTATATATGCAGCAAGTATGTAGAAGCAGCTGTTTGGGGAATCAGACAGACTCAAGCTATAATCGTTAAATATCTATTAAAAGAAAGGACACGTACAAAATCAAATTCTGAAACCCGTCTGATGTTATAAACTACAGGCCTGTCTCTCTCCTCCTGTTCCTATCTAAAACACTTGAACGCGCTGTCTTTAAACAACTCTCCTGTTATCTCCATCAGAACAACTTTCTGGATCCGCACCAGTCTGGTTTCAAGGCAGGTCACTCAACAGAAACTTTGAGTGACCTGCCTTGAAACCAGACTGGTGCGGATCCAGAAAGTTGTTCTGATGGAGATAACAGGAGAGTTGTTTAAAGACAGCGCGTTCANAATAATATAACATATTTATAAATTAATTTGTTTTTAATGTTATAATTTTAGATCTAAGTTGAATGACCAGCAGTGGGGACATGGAACAAACTCCTCGATATCCCTTTAACCAAAGCTTTTAAAATGAAAAAACAACTTAGATGTGCATATCCGATTGCTATTCATAAATAAATTAACAATTGAACACACATTAAAACCACATTTAATTAGTATTCGTCCAATTTAGACAAAAATACAACATATTTTGTACTGGACACCAAAAGGACACCACACTAAAAAATGACCCTCGGGTGCATTCGTAGACCGCACACGTCACTTCCGCCAGAAAGCAAGGCTGTCCCAATTTTTTTTTAAAAGACGAGATTCCTCCGAATGAGGCCCACGAATGCAGCCTACCTTTTCCCCCAATTTGAAGGATACATCTGATGCATCCATGATCTGATGTAACACTCCGCGGCTACCATATCCCAGGGGTGGCAATACGAGCAGGGAAGAAGGGGAGTTTTTTCAAAGGAAATGGCTTCCGGTCTCCCGCAGCCAGAGTGGATTTAAAAGCAGCTGAAAAGCGGAGGATCCACTTTTAAAAGCAGCAGTGAGCGGAGGAATCACTAATAAATGTGAGTGGGTTTGAACTTACTTTAAATTAACTAACGTCACACACGTCAAACCCAAGGGGCATTAAAACGTACATTTTCGTTAAATAATACGGATAAATATGTGACGCTAACTAGCTAGCTGGACGTACTGCACTGTTTACACTTATTTTTAATTCAATTCAGAAGTTTACTAAAGTCATACAGAGATATTGGCTCTGTTATAGATAATTTATACTTTATATTACATACATAGACCAAAGTGAAAAGATTTAGACCGGTATAGCCTACAGTACGGTGGGATTTATAAAATGCTACCCTGACGCGTAGCTGCTGTTTGCTTTATTTATTTTTCTGACATGTTGCAATGTTTTACTGTTATTAAACTTTGGGACAACATTACAACCTTTTTATTCAGCTCATGCTGCTTTGAGGTAGGGCTAAAAGAAAAGCATATTTTAAATATTTCCACCAGATTTGATCATCTTTTATTTAGGTTAAATTGTATTTAATTTATCCTAATCTCATAATAATAAGACAATCACAAATAGACAGCATCCTTTAGCTTGGTGTTAGTTTGTGCTGTCAAAGGGATGCAGGTGTGACTGTCATTTCATCTCTTTAGTTTTTTAAAAACCAGAACAGTACATCATTTTTGAATGATCCTTTACAGATTGTTTGTCTGAAATGCTGAGTTACATTTTTGCAATAATACTTTTGCAACCCTGTGTTCAATATGATTAATTCACTTTTTTCTTTTTCTCTTGTTTTTTCTGTAATTAGGACAATACTGGAGGAATGGATCTGCTGGAGAAGGACCCGTAATCTGAAAAGTGCACAGCAGATCATCAGGACAGTGCTGCCATCCACCTGGACCCCCCGAGGTGCTGGAGAAGGACCCCTAACCCCAGCGGATCATCAGGACAGAGCTGCCATCCACCTGGAC
>NW_011341434.1:199701-209169 GCF_000735185.1 Notothenia coriiceps
TATGTATGTATGTATGTATGTATGTGTGTGTGTGTGTGTGTGTGTGTGTGTGTGTGTGCGCGTGTGTGCGCGCGTGTGTGTGTGTGTGTCCGCATTTGTAGCCTGTTATTGTCTCATTATACCGCACTGTGAATGAATTAAAAGTAAATATATAAGTTGTCATGAACACATCTGTCCATCAGACAGAGGGCTGCTGGGCCTCCTGTCATCATTAATGGACGTCTCTTTAAAATGACCGCTCAGAGGAGAGGAGTTCTCATTTCTCTAACCGTCTGCTGCTTCCCCTCTCCTCGGTTCCCCTCCTCTGCTCCTCCGCTTGCATCTCCTGTGGGCGGGACCAAGTCTCGAGGATAGGAGTCGAGGAGGGGAATTAGTGAAATGAGAAAGGGCCATGGTGTAGCTGCTAGCAAAACAACCTTTGTCTATGCAACCAGAATTGTGTACAAGGCTACTATGCACATATGAATGTGTGCCTATTCCCACCTCTAATTGATACTAAATCTATATCAACAAATGCTTATACCCATTTTAGATAAAGGTTGCATAAAACACAAATACATCTCATATTTGTTCGACATTGTTCAGCAGAAGGTCATTTTTTCACACATTAACACATTAGGGTTAGTGAAACGTAATGTTTAGATATTCTTCCTATGGTGTACATCTGAACAAACTTAGAATGTCTATGTTTTCTTTTTGGTTCTTTGCAGACAATTTACCACATCCTCTATGCAATAGTATGAATATAAATCCAGTTCGGTACAGTTCCAGGCATTTGAAAGCAATTTAAGTCAATTAACAACACATGCAATTCAGACCATTCCGTCTATTGCCATTAAGGCTACTCTACTACGAGTGTATAGAGTTCTGAATGACTCAGTGGCTTTCATTCACACCAGGGTCAAAGTCAAGGACTTGATGGTAGGGTGCTTGGCACTTATTCACGTATCAAGCGTTTTTTCTATATTGACGAACATTTTCTAACAAATTACTGTTGTAGATGCCTGAGGGGGAGACGTGCAATTGCAGCATGAATTAGATGGAATACACTGCAGAAGATATGTTCAACTTTAAGGTAAAAGTTACAAAAGGTATCATACCTATTATAAATCTATCTTTGATGTTAAGGTTTATAGTTAGCCTTAGCAAGCTCATTATGTAGAGTCTTTGATGAACTACTTTTAAATTAAAGAGGCCCTTTAAGGTTTTTTGGGTTTTCTATTTCCTGTAGTGTGTTACATAGGTTTTTGCGCATGTAAATGGTCTGCAAATACTTACATCGCAAAAAGAGGTGCTGCAGCAGAGGCACTATGAGAAAAATACAATTGAAACCTGAAAATGAACACTATAGGGCCCCTTTAACCCTCCTGTTGTCTTCGGGTCAAATCTGATCGATACTTTCATCAATCATAACCTTTTTGTTATACGTCCGATCGCATTAAGGCTTTATGATCCTTTACAGTAGACATTTGAACATATACAATTGCTGATCACCACTTTCATTGAATTCTGGATGATTTAGTCAACTTTGTAACACCCATGGTGCCCGGTCAAAAATGACCGCCATAAAGAAAAGGAATTAGTAACCATGCGGATCAGATAACACACACACACACACACACACACACACACACACACACACACACACACACACACACACACACACACACACACACACACACACACACACACACACACACACAGTTTTTCATGTATACCAGTAGTTTGATACAATATTTACAGTTTGAAAGGTTGTTAAATGGAATTTGGTGATGATTAATGTTTTTTTGTGTTAATGTAATAGCAGTTAAAACAGGACCGGTCAAATTTGACCGTCAACACCAAAGTAAGGGGGGGGGAAACAAAGACGATAGGAGGGTTAATGGTTTGCAGTTGTTTCTAATTAAGTATGTGTCTTTCATTCATGTGTTCTGCCTTCTTTGCTCTTCTCATTTCAAATAGGGCCCTATTATTCCATTCCTATGCTTTTGAAAAACTGATATTTAATGGACACGACGCATACGATGAGTCTTAGCTTTCTCTTGTAATGGAAAAAGCATCTTCGTGCATTGGAGCTTTCTCTGTCGAGAAGAGCAGTCGGCTACCATGACAACTGGAAATCTGCCATAGAAACAGGAGCTCTGGCAATTTTTTCATATAAAAGGCGGTGTTGTAGGAAGTGCATAAGAAGCAATTTAATCTAAATGTGTGTACAATTATGACAGAAATAGAATACAACAGTTTTAATTACAAATGTTTTATTATGAATTGATTAATTTCGATACAAGAGGTCCAGAAGGTGTTTTCAGTAAAACTTTATTTTTCAGTGCATGAACGGAACACCATGTCAAGGTCATAGTCTATCCTTTTCAATTATTTTTTAAATATGTTCTCTTTTTTTTATACATAAAAAAATAATGGAGCGATTTAATATACCTCTATTTTTTCCCCCCTTGAAATAGCACTCAGCAAGTATTTATAAAGGTGCTGTACAATGTACAAACATTTACATCTACTGTTCCTACAGAATGTAGAAGATACCACAAGGATTGTTTTTCTAATGAAGCGATGCAAGGCCACAGTATGATACAGAGATGAAATAAAGAAAACCAAAGCAGGTAGGAGAACAACAGTGCAGGGGACATACAATAAAAAGGGCATTATCTGACTAACCAGTGACCTGCCTGTACATGACCCTTAGTTGGATTTCAACCAACCACTATTACTATTGCACACAACTTACCACTGATTGGCTCATGTGTCCTCAAGTCATTTGAAACCTGACAGCTAACTCTCTTATACAATCACAGGCTCTTATCACAGTCACGCACAAACCTTAACCACCATTTCACCAACATTGACTTTATCACACGTTTGCTACTTTTCTGTGTTCCCTGAGCTCGTCCTAATATGTCTTTATCTTATAAGCAGTTGTGCTGAGAGTATATTTCCTTTCCTCTGACTGACTTTACAGTGTAATCCGACTATTTCTCATTTTCATTGACCCCATGATGGAACCAATTGTTTATCTCTTCAGCTCAACAACCATTCAAAAACATAGGAAGTTGTGATCTTTGTATGCTAGTTTTACATCAGCAGCATCTCAGTAAGCCAACACATTACCCTCTAGGCTCCATTTTCCTTCAAGCTTCCCTGTCAGATAATTATACAGCAGGATTGACAAATACATACATTAAAAACCCACATTTTTCTTTTCTCAGTGGGCAAAGGTTAAACCATTAGGGACATGACTTTTGCACATTATAATATAAATTGACATGTTGGCCGTAAAGAGAGAGTCTTTAAAATAAATGAAATAGCTTTATAAAATAATAAACATATTACCGATAAGAATAAAATGGCATTGGTCGCAAGTCAACATCACAAATTAGATACAACTCATGGTCATTCTGATATGCTACAAGGGCAGATGCAGTGCAATGGAATTCAATATATATTTAAGTTAGAATCTGCAAAACATGACACATTCAAATATATATGTAGATATAATATTTCACAATGAGACACGTTTGAGCGATTGCGAACATTTGGTACAGCGGTTTGCGCGTTACCTATACATTTCATGAACTACGAGATCCATGGTAATTCCTAGCACTGAAATACATCGGAGGTGAAAGCGCAAATAACATGGGACAAATCTCTGGATTCTATATCAAAAATGTGGAATGGCTTGGTTACAGCTACATATACACATATTATTCTATCATCTCAATAAATTACACACTGGTTGCTTATCATACACATGGTAAACGAGATCTCAAACCACAAGTTTCTGGTCTTTTTAATGATACTGTTCGTAAGGAGGAGAGTCACGTCTGCAATCGTAGAACAGTCTTGAGTCCCCGGTAAAGTGTATGCTTGCTGGGTTGTATTCGAAATGTGCCTGGAGTGGTAAATGAGAACTATAAACAAGAAAATCATCCTCAGTGATGTGCAGAACACGTGCAGTAAAACAAACAGAAGGACCGACTGCATGCAATTGAGCAAACGTTTAAGAAAAAGACAGTCAAAATATCCCGCTATGAGGCCGAGAGCTAAATGAAACCCGAGGTGACAGTCACACTTGGTGTATACTACAGGCGAGAGGCTAGGGCCTATCTCCTTTTCTTTGCATATGGGTCATTGCATTGTAATGGGTGAAGCGCTGTTGGTAGTCATGGTTCCACAGGAGGCTCCCAGGATTGGCACATATTCACATTTCAAAATGTCGTGTCTGGTGAGGCCCCGAGCATGCCACACATGCTTAAGTCTCACATCAAAGATGATGAAGCAGCGGACAAGGCAGAGGGGGAGTTGCTACATGCCAACACGTTATGTCACAGGACTCCCAGAAAAAGACAGAGTCCAAAGAGAAAATCTGGAACATGGACCAGCAGGTAATAAAAGTGGCACCATGTTGCCCTGTTTTATGGAAGAACTCAGAAAAACAACCCGCTGAGGGCACTGTTAAATATTCTCATGTCTGGGTGATTCAATATTTATCACAAAGGGTCTTGAAGGACCTCTGCTTCGGTGAGGATTCTGGCTGAGCAGGGCACTTTCCAAGGGCCGGGGATAATGGGTCCCTTTGGGCTCTGCGGGGTCCCTGGAGAACTGTTTATAGAGGCCACAAAGTCTTCCCTACTGCTGGCTTCTTTGGAGTGAACGAATGTGTCTTCTCTTCCTTTTGCCTCTCTTGGTGAGACCACGGACCCTTTTCTACTCCACAAATCTTTAAAATGCAACAGTGATTCTCTTTTGTTGACGGTTCCTTTACTTGAATTCTTGTCTTCCATGGATTTCCCATTAGCATCTCTTTGCCCTGAGTCTTTAGATGTACCTTTCTCGCCTTCTCTGACTTTATGAGACGTCCTGCGGTGCTGAAACTCTCCCCCCACTCTTCTTATGAAACTTTCTTGCTCATGGCCAGGCTCGATCCTTTCTCCTCTCGCTTCCATCTCTCGTCTTTGTGAGTATTTTCTGGTCCCAATGGTCCCCCCTTTGCCATTTTTCTTTTCATGATCCAAGCTCTCTCTGCTGGAGGAGACTTTTAATCTTCTCTGGGCGCCTTGTGGATGTTCCGAACGCTGCACTGTTGAAGCCGCTTGCTGTGCAGCTGGAGGAGACTTTCTAGGGCTTGTGGATCGTGTTTTTGTCTGAGACATCCTTTTCCTAGTCAGCGTTTCTTCCTTCGGCTGACTCTCAGTCTTTTTGGGACCGTGATGCTGCTCTTTGGCTTTAGGAAATGCCTCCCCTGTGTTCTTTGGGCTGCTTAGCTCTCTGGGGTCCTTAGGGGGCCTGGTCCTTCTGTAGAAGTTAATATGCTCAGGGGAGGCGGGAGAGAGCCTGTCTGCCTCTTTCTCTGACCTCTCACCAATCTCCTTCACTGAGTCCAAACCCCTGCTGCGGGGCTTGTGGCCTTGGGGGGAGATGCTGCTCCAGCTGTGCGAATGTTTCAGATTGCTGGAGAAGGGAGGGGAAACAAAGTTGGAAGCGCCGGTGGGATATGGAGAGGAGAGGGGTGATGTGTCTGATAAAAACACCTCTCCGGGAGAGCTTGCAGGTGAAATGACTTTTTGATCATGTTGACCTGAGAAAAAAAGCACACATTTTACATTAAGACTCATTAAGGGCATACAATAATTTGAATACACACACAAAACAAGAAATGTAGCAAGAAAGGTTAACAGAAGGAAAAGAGACAAGAATTACCAAGGTAAAATAGAAGCAGCCAGTAAAAGCAGTGAAGTTGTTAGTGTTGGTGCTCAGTGTAGTAGCACAGAGTAGAAGAAGCTGTACTACCTGCATCAGGGGCAAGAGAAGAAGAGCCAAAAGAAAGCAAATGGTTAGAGATTCAATGCATAAATAAAAAAGTCAATAAAGAAAGTACATTTAAGTCGATACGGGCAGTGTTCCAAAATAGGCTCGGGAGACAGACAAAAGGATGGAGTCATTATCATTAGCTAAACGTCAGGAGTATTTATGTATTCAGCATGTATTTAACTACTGTGTCCTTGCCCGTAAACACATTTAGTAGATACATCCAATCTAGTTGTTAACATAATTTAATTGCGTTAATCTAACATGCAACATTCTACATTTGGACGGAACCAGGCAAGCTATTTTTTATGCTAATAGACAACTTGCTCTCGTCTTAAAGGGGCACTATTATGCTCATTTTTTGTTTCATATTTGTATTTTGTGCCTTAACTGTGTGGAAGAAATACTCCCTCTGGAGAGCATTTACATGGATAAAAACATATACTGTATATCACACTACAGGAAAGGGAAAACCCAAAAAAGCATAATATGGCCCCTTTAACTTCGACAGACAGACAGGACAAGGATATCAAGGTCTTTTATAGCTCTCTGTAAAAAGTAAATAAACGTATTTCCCAAGCTATGCCGTTAAGGAGTTTGTAAAGAAAAAACGACAATACCTCTTGGAGAAAATAAAGGATTTTATACCAGATATAAATTAAATATGTAAATGCAATTAGGTCAACTAAGTACTAAAGTTCCCCTACTATCCTTGACTCTGCCAAAAAAGACAAACTAGCAACAGCTTTCTAGGCTCGAGAGCAGTCTGTATTGACTTTAAACTCAAAGTGAATTGGTCTCTGTTCTGTATGCTATAACCATCATTGATTTAATGGTGTGTGTAGTACTTACTGCCGTCCTGAGCCAGGCCCGCCCCTGGTCTGAGCAGCAGCACCACTTTGCTTCCACCAGCCTGGATCAGCTCGATAGCCCGGGTGTGAGAGATGCCGCGTGCCGGCTCCCCGTTAATCTCCACTATCTCATCTCCAACCTGTCAGTAAAAACAGAACAGGCAATTACCAAACAGAAACACATTTGATCGAAGCCTAGTTTACTCCGCTGTGCATACATTCCCACTTTCACTCAAACAAACAGAAGAGGTATGCCTTCACAAACACGCTACATATCTAAGTATCTAAATTGCACACACAGCCTTGTAATACCCCAGAGGTATCGCCTATTATTGGAGACAAAATACCTCGTGATAAACAGTGTAAACATGTCATCCTGTTAGGATCTAATCAGTGTTGACATTTGTCTCCACCCTTGGCTAGGCAAAGTTATGCACAGATCACAGCTTGGCAAGCCTGAGATGGATTTAAGCCAGCAGCTTCTCATCTGCACCGTCTCCCCTCTCATCCTGACAATAACAGAGGGATTACTTCATCACCATGAGGGAATTTTTATTTAGCTGAACCTCTTTCAGACAGAAAAAAGTACAGGGTCCCTCACAGTGTGAACTTTCCTGGAAATGGACAGCGTCATACATCAGGCTCTCTCATACACTGTTCATAGATAAACCATGAGAAACTAATGCACTGTGTATACCCCAGAACATATACCTTGAATGTATTGTAGTATTCGTGACCGAGGAAGTACAATAGGAAGTAGGTTGAAGTGCATGAATGGATCCAAAAACACTTAGCCTTTCGTCCAGGAGACCACTGGCACTTCTTCACGCATCTTCTGTAGTTTATTTAAACCTAACATGACATATTTGTGACTTCAGGGTTGGGAGGGTTCCTTTAAAAGTTAATTCAGTTACAATTACTAGTTAAAAAAATACTTTCTGATTACCTCAATATCAAATATAATGCAAATAAATGCAAGAGAAAAAATGTGTCATCTTACATTACAGGGTAGGCCTACAGAGTAAAACAGTTTAAATGCTGTTTAAGTTTAACACATGAATTAAAAGCAAACACAGTATCTTTGTTCAATAAATCAGGTGTCCACTTACTGCATTAAAATATATTTAAAATAAAAAAAAGAGTGAAAGTAGTCTAAAGGAAAACCTAAATAACATTTTAGGGATTACATCTACCAGTAATATATTGATCGGTATTTCAAAATGCATTGTGACATTATAATCCTGTTAGTTATCCCAATTCTTTAGAAATGTAACAGTAATCAGATTTATTTTTGTGTGATTTAGACGCAAGCCACATTCTTAACCTAAACATAGCCAGCATTTTTGTTTTCCCTTATTGTAACCAGAGTGCAGATTGACATGTTTCTAGACATCCGCAGGTAAACACACACAAAATGTGGAATAATTTCCCGTGAGATATCACATTACCCATATGATCATACGTTGCCTCAGTGAGAAATACATACAGACACACACTCAAGGAAACACTAGCTTGAAAAAAATACAAGATAGAAATCTATTATAATAAGCAAGAAAAGAATCCAATCATATCTTAAAATAGAGGCCTAAAGACTATCTCCCCACTCTCTCTCTTATTGTGCAGCTTGGAGATCTTGAATTACTTTGCTAAATGAAAGCGAAAACTAGTGTAAACACATCTTAGCTGAAAGCACCACAACATTATACCCTGAACACTGAAGCTGGCAGTTGTTGTAACTCTATTCATTAGTTTTATCCCTGGTGCATTCAACACACTGCAACAGAACTAATATTTGTTTTACTGCTCTCCTTCATAAACGAGTAAATGTGCAACATTTGATTTCAGCCATGTAACGCTCAGTATAATAGCTTAGCAAACTGTATAACAATATGAAATGTAGCAAAATGAGCTCCCAAGGAACGCATTCACTTTGATTTAGTCAGTTTCTTTTACTTCTTGTTAATAAAGTCTCTGTTGATGGTGATACCTGTCTGTCGATCATTCAGTCTGCCTGCCATACACTTTGTCCCACAGCGAGACATCTTAACATTAATATTCATTGTCCAGAAACAATGAATCTTAATAGTTTTATGACCGTCTGACCTTTAATTTTAAGTTTAGAACATTTTATGTGCTTTCCCGTTGCTCAACTATGCACACAAGATATCTCATAATCTGATATGTGAATTTCAATGAAATACTCCAAGCAGATTCATTAACTCTCAGAGATAATGAGCGAGAAAATAATGACCCCATGGCCTTTCTTGTAGCTCATCCCTGAGGGGACTCTGTATGCCGTCAGCCCCTCCACTGTGAAGAGTCTAAGAATAGCGTAATTAGCAATATGTTGTTTTTTCCATCCAACACTGAGCATATGTAGAGTCATTGGTTAATTTGAAAAAATGATATCCAGATAAATTAACCTTCACCTTCAGATCGTGAAAAGCAATGTGAAACCTGAAAAAACAAGATTTGAAACTGAAAAAATAATTGTTTTGAATCTGAAAACGATAAAAATGTAACTGAAAAAAATAAGGATTCAAATATCAAAATATGTATAAAAGTGAAATCTGAAAATAAATATTTTATTCAAAAAAAATTGCTGAACTGAATCAAAATGATATTCAACCTGAAAAATGATTTCAAATACTTATTTTTATTTTGAATACATAATTTTATTTTTCAAAGTTCAGGATAAAAACTCGAACTTTCAAATAAATTGTATTTTTTTGAATGATCAAAACTTATGAACCTGAAATAGCTCCATAGATATCCTAAAGAAACGTTAAACTCCCTC
>NW_011341434.1:209423-231464 GCF_000735185.1 Notothenia coriiceps
TGAGTAGTGAGGATCCAGAAACTATCCCTTTGGCACTGGAGGATGTTTAAGGGGCTGTTTCACTGTAAGAACTATTGAGTTATTAAACTAGGAACCGCCAGGGGCCGCCGTATACCTAAAACCGCCAACGGGTAAGATTTACCCACTATTAGAATGCATTGATTTTCAAGGTACAATGTTCTTTTATTTATCATACTAGAACACAGGGTTAACAGTGAGTTTTGATCGAACAGTGATGAAACTTATACCAATATAATCTGTGGACTCTCAGCTTTTGCATATGTTTATACTTCATGCAGATTGCATGAAGTATAAAAGATTGCTACCGTGAGTTATGTAGAAAGTGTCTCTCTATCTCTCTCTATATATCTATCTATCTATCTCTCTATATATCTCTCTATAAGGAACCGCAGTAAACAGCAGGCGTTGCTATAGCAACACGTCATGTTTATGTTTTCGCGCAAGATCAATAGCGCAAAAATCACTGCATTTTCCATAAGGTAAATATGACCCGCTGGCACTAATGGGTATCAATGGCAATTTTTTGGGCCATTTTTTCAATCTGACTTCATATTGACAATTTTTAACAACAGAGGGTGCTACATAACACACTTCCAGGAAAAGTCACGGACTGGGAGACTTGTATATTTTATTGGAAAAAAGTGACATACAATCAAGAAACAGCTGCGGGTAAAATGTACCCGTTGGCGGTTCTAATGTTAATGTATGAAATATGTGGCATATTGTGAGCTTTCTGAGGTTACGTAAGTGTGAATAAGTACTATGTGTCTGCTGTTGCATCCACTGTTTGCCATGGTGATTGTAGCTGCTAAATGAGTCCTAGGTCGAGCAGTAATTTAATCAAAATTATGTAAAGCATAATTTTCCGGTGACTGCTTTGTGCTCAAAAATCCATTATCTAATCAGCAAAAAATATTAGGAGAGAGAAAAGACTCTGCCAATAAGACTTCTTGTCAGTGGTGCAACATTGTGAGATTGGGAGCATGTTGAATAACTGCTTCACTCCACAAATCTCTGGCCTTAGTTTCCAAGAGAGTCAAAGTGCCAACTTCTGGGCAACCCTGACACTTCTTCTCGCTACATTGTGAGCATGGGCATACACTTTGGGAGCTAACATTATGTATCAAGATTTACAATTCTTCGTATAAGACAACATTCAATATCATTTTTAGATAATATTCAACAGCAGCTCTCCACTTTAGCTGTGATGTCAGGCACTCTTTAATACAGAGACTATATGAAAGATGTTCTGGCCTTGTAGCCTGAATGAATAAGGGTTAAAAAAATAGTGTGAGATTCATTGAATGGGAACACAGGAATAGAAAGTATGAAAGTTATAAATGATAAAAGCAAAATAAATAGCTAGCATTCACACCTAATGAATGCAGAATCCATGAAGTCAATGTAACTCAATGTAATGTATCTGGGCAATGTGTCGCAACAAAAAGGAGGTCAGAGCTTTACAGTATGTGTTGGGAACATCATGCTTTATTGTAAGAAAAAGATAAACTGAAATATTTATTTCATAACAGTCATAAATGTTCGAGCTTGCATACTTATTATTTAGAAATATGTGCCTTTAGCAGTACAACCTTCAGATATTCGAAAAGAAAACATATAGTAGAAGCAATAGGAGAGATACTCTTACCTGATTGGGTCCCGTCACACACATCGTTCCCTGCTCACTCATTGGAAGAGTTTTGTGGTCAGACCAGTTGACAGCCTCCCTTTTCTCTTCCAGGTCCAGGTTATAACTATAAAAAAAACAACAGATATTTCTTCAGTAACACATGCTGTACAAATCTTGCTAAAGGCCACAAACACAAAAAGCCATTATGCAAATCTAAAATGTATTAAATGCTGGATTTTTAAGAGGCACTATTATGTGGATTTTCAGGTTCACATTGTATTTGTGTACTGTGACATGTTTACTTGCTTTAATGCTCAAAAAGCTCTTTATATTTCTCATACTGCCTGTGTTGCAGCGCCTCTTTTCACCCTCTGTCTGAAACCAGAGCCTTGTCACTATGTAATAAACAACCTACTGTATAGAACACACTACAGGAAAGGGAAAACCCCCAAAAGCATAATAGGGCCTCTTTATTGTATTCCACACTTTTGTGTTTATTCAGCTGCTTTTTTTCTGAGAAGGAATATTCTCTAGTTGTTTGCTCTGAGGGCACACCTCCCTCTTCCACATATCATTTCATGTTGAGTGTAATTACAGAGGGTGTTTTATGGTTTATAAGGGCAGCTAGCTATATCATTGTATTAATATGACCAAACCATAACCATAAACATAAAGGGATTTACTTTTAATCTTATGGGGGGTTCTTGTTGTGTTTATTGTTGTGCTCTTTTGCATAACATCCTCAGGAAAAAAGTGGGGGTTGGAGCAGAAAGTGAGAGGAAAGAGGAGTTGGCCATTACAATGTGGAGAGAAATACACAAATGTTTAGTGAAGGTGTCTTTTGTTGCTTGGGCACATTTTGAATTTGTGATGGTGGGAATAAAAAAAAACAGCTGACGAAACACAAGACAAGCTTCATTCCTGGGAGAGCTATGCACAAGGGGGTTATTGTTGTTTGAGCGTAATTATTTAGGGTTGGGTTAATATGCAAGAGATGTTTTGAAAGTTTCAAAGGCCCTTTACTCCCGGGGCCTGAACGCTTTGTATTTCCCTTTTCTTGTATGCCTTTATTTTGAGTGAGATTGTTACCGTTCATCCTGTAGTGCTGACCTATGACCCAGGGTTCTGTGCTGAAGAGCTGGACTCTGCTTAGCTGAACTCGCTCCAGATGGAGGGCCCTTGTACTCTAAAAAAAAACATTTTCAAGTTCAAGAAATCAGTGTGAAAAATAATTTATAATAAAATTACTTTTTTTATTGTAATTTTAAAATGAAGAAACAATACTTTCAAATATGGTCAACAACAAGAAGATGCAGCATTCAAAAAAAGCATTATCATCAGACGTAGCTGTCTTATTCAATGTGTTACATTAACATGTTTGATTGAATGACCAAGGTTTCTTTTTCATTAATTTAACATTTTCAGATGAATAGGGTTTATTTTTTATCCCTTTTTGAATACCTCCATTAGAACTAAATCTGACAGTAAACTATTAATATTCTCTAACTAGTTTGATAGCTTTGATTAAATGCCTTCAAAACTAATTTCCCTGTTGCTGACAATAAAGTAAAAACATTTTAATTGAACCAAATTGATGACAATACCAACATAGTCCTGCAGACATGTGCACCCAGAGATACCCACCGTCCTCAGGAACCACAGTGAGGGTGACCACGTTGCCGGCCTCCTTGATGAGCAGCACGATGTCGTTGTGAGAGAGCTCGATGATGGAGCGCCCGTTGACCGCTGAGATACGATCTCCGACGTGCAGCAGGCCGCAGCGATCCGTGGGACTGCCATCAATGATTCGCCCGATTTTGTGTGGAATGACTGAAATGGTTAATATGAAGAGAAATGACACATTACCACGTAGATGTAGCAGATATTGTGAACAAAGAAAATGTGTCTAGAAAACCAATATAATAGGAGTTTATATTGTCAAAGCAAAACTGCTTTGGTTTGTTTAAATCTGGTTTAGGTCTTGAATTGTTCAATGCGTGAGAGTGTTAGTTGTGGAAATGTTTTTATCAGACATGAATATATTTATTTTTTGTTCATTGTCACATATTTGGTATTTTCAAAGTCCTCAGAGTCCTTCACACTTGGCTTTTTGAGGAAGCTAAATATTCCTGACTCCAACCAAGAATTGACTCGCTTCTGGGCTAAGGGTAACACATAGAAAATATTTTTTTCCTACCGCAGATATATGTGGTTATATATGATTCTGTATGATGTGGGATACACTCTATAAAGTGAATAACTGGCTACTTTATGTAATATGGCATAGCAATGTCTATGTGAGCTAGAACAAGATCTAATCTGAATGATATATTAAAGCAAAGACAATCAAGATCATTTAGTTTGTTCTATTATTCAGTCCCAATTGACTTGGTGTACACGCTTTTTACAACAGTATGTATCACCTATGGAAGATGAGCGAATCATGGTTTGTTCTATGCGTTAGGCACTACCATTAAATATACAGCAGCTTATATAAATCCTAGAGATCCTCCTTCTCTGCTACAAATAAAAATACATTATATTTTGCAATAACATCAGAAAACCAGACATCAATATGTTTTTCTCCTATTGTCTTTGATACCACTGGACTATATAGGGATTATATGATGATACAAATATTGTGGGATCATCCATTTGCAGTAGTAGCAATTTCCAGAGGGATAAAAAAAACTTAAAACTGCTTTTTTTTTTTACATCTAGATATCTACATATCCACCAAATATAAGCCTAAAACGTATATTGTAAATGATTGTTGCAGGATTTGAGAATCTAAACACTCACCTCCATGGGGCGGTTTGCTCTTGGAGGTGAGGATGACGAAGCCAAAGCCCTCAGATTCTTTGCGGTGGAGTGTGATGTCAAAAGACTCGTGGTCCAGATCGCAGGGCATTGGCAGGTGAGGTAGTTTCGGAGAACCGTTCACCAGCACTGGAGCCATTTCCAGAGCCTCTTCATCGTTCACATCTGAAATAAAAGGATACAGATGTTATTTGTGTTTTGTGCAACTTTGTATTTGCCTGCAATCCTGATGGTTTTTATAGAACCGACTGGAGTTTATTGTGTGCTCATGTACAATGAATATGCAGATAAAAGTGGTGTCTTGAAAGTGCGGCGGTGTAATTTACAGAGTGTGGATGTTGAAGCTGGTTGCCAATAACTACCAAAGACAATATTGAATCTAAAATTAAAGCTGTGATATTACTTTAGATACAACTGCATGACCAGTGCTCAAACGGCTTCATCTTGGACCAGCTATACCCATTTATTGCTAAAGACAACTTCTGAATAATTATCTTTTTTTAAAACTTACATCTTTATTTTAACCACTAAGCAATGTTGTCACTGTCAAAATATAAAGTGAGCCAGAGGATTTTTTTCTCCGGATGTCCAGTGTGGTGTTAAGAGCAACACATTTATCATGATCTAAATATAACAGTGTCAGGTTTTGAAGTGTGTCAGGTGTTGTTCTACTTGTTACCCACCTCTGTATATGACCTTCCTGCGGATAGTCAACATAACTTGACCGTTGCGGGCAGCGTTGGTCATCAGATCCAGCACCTGCTTGTGCGAACGACCTTTCACCATCACACCATCGATGCCAATGAGCTCGTCTCCCGCTCTCAGGCGACCATCCTTTTCTGCTGCTCCGTTGGGCACAATGGCCCCGATGTACACCTGGGGAAACACATTCTGATGGAGGGTTAGTATGAGGAAGAACTGGCCTTTGAGGAAAAATATGATTTATTAATCATTAAGGTGCAGAAGTTGTGAAAAAGTAGAGACAAACAAGTGCAATCTTTGACTACACAACGTGTTATTTACACATCTAAAACCTCCACAAGAAAAATAGTTACTCTCATTATTCTATTTTTCCATAGTACCACACTGACACTGTCAACTGTTACTGTGTGTGTTAGTGTGAAAGTATTACATCACAGAAAAGGCACATAAGTTGATTTCAAGGGATTACCAAATTCAATGGAGAACTATGTCATTATAGTCTGATACTAAGGTGTCATGTTCTTGCTGCTATTTTGTTTCCTGTTTTTTTTAAATATATGTTTTTCTTTAGTTTTGTTTTAGTTCCTGTCTCTGTGTTTTCCCGGCTGTTGGATTGTCAATTTATTTTCACATGCAAACTCTTGAGTTTACCATGCCTCCCCTAGCTGTGTTGTGTCTTTGTGATTTGTGCTGTGTGTACTGTATATGTGCCCATCTTCCCTAGTATCTTCATTGTCAGTTGGTCATCTACTTTTCCCTGGTGTTGTTCGGTCAGTCGCACTTCCATATTATTCTGGATTTCCTCGTCTGTCCTAGTGTTCTCATAGTCTTCCCAGTTTGTTCCTTATTTTTTGTGTCAGCTTTCATTTAATAAAGCTTGCTTTTTGTTTTATACTTTTATATCTTCTTCCTCTCTTTCATACTGCCTTTGGGTCCTGATGTTTTACCCCCATGACAAAAGGCACTTCAAATCAAATGATTTGGGATGTCCCTTTCCTTATAAAGTAATCTTTCCATAATAGAAATCAAAATAGTTAAAACAAACCTATGTATTTGTGATATATACTTACTGGCTGTTGTGGACCTTCTCCTCCCAGAACACGGAAGCCAAAGCCGGTTTCAATGTCTCTCTTGAGAAAAACGTCTATGTCTTTGGTGTAAGGCTCTGTGGACAGAGGTATCACAGTTTCAGGTTCAAAAACTACTTCTGAGAACAATTCAAGCTGTGTTTGTCTTCACTTACGTCTGCTCTCCAGCAGGGCTTTGGACTTCAGGTACATCTCCGTGGCCTCTCGTTTGGGGGAGTCGATGGAGCGCAGGGTGCTCGTGTTGGAGTGGTAAGGCAGTGCCTGGGGGGCTGAGTCTGTGAGGCAGTCCAGAGTCTCTGTACTGGCCGTCATTTCCTGCCTCTGAAAAGACACACCATCAATACTACATCTTGCTTTCAGCATTGTTATTTTTGGACACATTCATTTTAGAAGTTCATTAGATCACACACCCTTTGTATCCACCAATAAAGGACATCTCACTTTTTATTGATAGTCTCCTAAGCTCATTATCCCAAACAAGGGGCTGAGCATCTGATAGTGATAGATTACCAAGAGAAATAAAGGTCACTTGACTTCCACTCATTTTTCCTTTCACTTTGTATTCCTACAATTGTGATGAAGGCTTAGCAATGAGATTTTAATGCAATTAAAAATCCATGGGAAAACTAAAGATTTTCCTTGTGGACCCCATTCAGGGGGAAAGGGCAATTTCTTTATCTGAAACTGTTGTATTAATAATACCGCCATATCTAAAGAGGCTCATCCATGCTTCATTACCATTGCAATCCCCTGACAATAGCCCTAAGAATACGAATACTGAAAGGAAGTAATTAAGAGCGTTTTTCAGAGCAAACAAAAGGAGTCGCCCAGAAACATAATCAATATTCAAATGTATTGCTATCATTTAATTCGATGCAACAGAGGCTTACTGGTTAAGCTGAAGGACAAAACGCTTTGAAATTAAATTGGGGGGGGGGGATAAGTCCCCAAGGGGGGAAACAATAGTGAGGAAATAGGAAAATATACGCTTTTACTCACAGGCTTGAGACTCTTCACAGGGGATGTTTGACCTATGAAGAGACACAGATAGGAATATGGTCAGGAATATAGATATGATTTGGAAAAAACAACAATCACTGAACCACCAGATGGCACTGCCTCTTTGGCTGAGAAACAGCAGCAATGAGTATACAAACCAATACAAAACTCAAGAGATCTACTGACTTAAGAATGCTCCATTAAGGAATATGCATCCACGTGCGATTAAACATACATAGGGAATATAAATGTGCTGGAGTGCGGACTTCATAGTGGAAGCCCACTGCAGGGCTGAGAAAGCGGGTGAGCGCATTAGAGATTCATGCATATAATTCAATGACCGATAATTCTCTCCTCTCTCTCTCTCTCTCTCTCTCTCTCTCTCTCTGTTCGCTGTACAGTACACCCACACGCTCCATCTCCAGCGCTCAGATTCTTCCCTACAGATCATCTCGTACAGCCCCCCTCCCATCGACTCCCCGCATTAACTGAATTAACAAACACTCCTCTGGAGCCCACAGCCCTGTGGGGCCGGACCAACACTTGGCTTGATGAGGGGTTAATGGAGCCTGATGTAAAAAGGGGGGAGACGCAGCAGCATTTTTTTGTTCCAATGCGAAATTCCCAATCCAGCATCAGATCCATCGAAGGCACATAAAGGACGACATGGCTATGCACACACCTGAAACACATTTTTTCCTTCCATCCTTCCTATAAGCTTGGACTTTTCTGTGTGTATTGATGCCCACTACTCACACACGAGGATCCTTTACCAAGCCAAATGCCATTGTCTAATGAGGGTTAAAGCCAGCATTAGCTCTGCAATTGGGCAAGCTGAATACATCTGAGCCCTGTTTGCTTTGACTGTGGGATCATACAGTGCGTTAGGGGAGTAGGCCATGGTGATGGTGGCACAGCAGTGAGGTTGAGAAGTGGGAGAGGAGAGACGAGAGTTGGGGCGTGGCTGCAGGGAGGAAGCCCCTGTCTCTATAGACATTTAGCCATGGCTCTTTAAGGGGCCATGGATGTAGAGGCATCCAAAAGTCCCCTACGCCCGCTGATGATCAAAGCCAATCCAGGGTTCATCGATTTAAGCAGTGATTCCCCGGGGCGGCTGTAGGAGACATCTGAAGGGTGCCTTTACTCCTCCCTCTCTACTTTAGATTCAGGCACAACCCCACGCTTATGTAATTCCTGCTCTCAGACTTGTAACAGACTGCATTACGCCTGGATGGGTGTCATCATAAACAGAGCAGAGTTGCGTGGAGACACACAGGAGGGGTGCTCGAGATTTTCCCCAGATGTACATGTACAGTTTGCAAATGCGAAGAGGCTGCATGTGACGGCGATAAATGGGGCTCAGTCAGTCGGATCGAGTCGGATCACGTCTACTCTATTGTGGTGACCTTCTACAGGTTGCAGACACAGTGGCATCACACAGGTTTCTACAAAGCAGTGTGTTCAGTCAATGCCCCCCCGACCAGCCACTACAACACCTCACCTCCTGTCAGTATCAGCACTCTGAGCTCAACCCCCATGGGCCCTGTTGAATTGACAGCAGTGGTATTGACAAGTATTTAACTAAGATTAGGAAAATGTAATTAAAGTATTAGGAGTAAAAGTAAATATTGCAGAAAAAACTCAAAAAATTGTATTTTAAAGCAAAACCAGCACATTTTCACATTAGGAATCTGGAACTGTGAAACATTTTGAAACGTATTCATTCCAATACAAATTCAGTTAACACAACACATAGTTTTAGATATACTTAAATATCATGTTGGATGATTTAATCTAAACCAAAAAATCATATTTTAAAACCTGTCTAAGTACTGAATTTATAAAATAACTAGTAAAATAAATGTAAAAAGTACCAAATATGCTTCCTAAATGTTGTAGATAGAGTATAAGAATAAAGTAGTATAAAATGAAAATACTCCACTTTCTAGAACTGATTGAAAACCATCGCAAATCTCATTCAAAAGCACATTAAAGCACGAGAATGAAGGATGGATAGAATGAAAGGACTGAGATTAACAGCCAGACAAATAATTTGTCTTCCAGTGTCTCACCTCCTCGCAGCACTAGCACGTTGACCTCGCTGCCCACTGGTAAGTCTTTGAGGATGTCCACCACTTGGGCGTGGCTCAGCGTTTGGACGTTTTGCCTATTGATCTCCTTAATCACGTCTCCTTTCTGCAGGCCGCGACACCACTGGGCGTCCAGGATCATCTTCACCTTCTGGCCCAGCGGGCAGTCGGCGATGGCAAACCCGAAACCCCCGGGCCCCTTGATCAGCGGCACGCTCACCAGCTCCGGCTGCAGCAGCCCTGCCACCACCTCCCCGTGCCTCCCGTTGGGCAAGGCCGCCACCACGGGCCGGCCGCTAGCATCCGTGGTGACGTAGTGGAGCTCCTGAGAGGAGCCGTGGAGGACGTCGCCCTTTACGAGCAGCGGCTGCCCGTTGATCAGGGGCACGGCCGTCACTACCTCCCCGCCATGCAGGGCCTGCTGAGGTTGGGTTGCCGGTGGGAGAGGGGGAGGTGGAAGAGGGTCGTCGCTGCTTAGATCCACATCTGGAGGAAGCGGGTAGCCACGGCAAAGAACCATGTCTACATACTGGTTGATGGGAATGGATTGGAACATCTGCACAACCTCTGGATGGGTTTTTCCAAGCACTGACATCCCGTTAATCTCAACAATCACATCACCTAAAAGAGGGGGAGAAAAAGTGATTCACTTTTGGTATTTAATCCAGACATCACGTCTCTACATTTTTATTGGAAAGCACTTATTCTTTCCTTTGTCAGTTGGATCTTTCTTCTAAAATGTCCCTTTCCTCTTCACTGCTCTCCCAGATATTTCATTTTGACAGCTCCCTGTACCTCTTCCCTTTCCTTTTATCTTCAGTCTACCATTCAGTGCTTCTTTATTCCTGTCCCTCCTTCATACACTCTATTGTTGAGCAGACCAGAACAGCACTCTCTGCCACAACTGCGCGGAAGGGAGACGGGTGTAGATTTCTGTCACATCGCACCATTGTACCCATCACACACACACAGAGCTGACAGCTGTTGGTTTGTGTAGACAGTCGCAAGGCAATGGCAAGATCAGTAACTAAACAACAAAGGCGGCACATGGCTTCCCACCCACCATAATCAGACTGTCTGCTATAAACCTAAACCCTTGACAGAACTAGAGTTGCTGTTATTGCTTCTTTGTTGAACACATGGGACAGTGTTAGGTTAAGTGAACACTGCAGAGGTAACACCCCCAGGTGCATCGTGGTAGCAGTTGGCTGTAAAATCTTTTTTTTTTTTAATATCACAGAAATTAGAAGCTTTAAACTCATCCATCTTCCGGCCAGCTAAATGAGATTTAAGTCTTTAGGTGTACATCTGCTTTGCTCACCAGATGCCATCTTGTTGTCGTGGGCAGCAGGGCCGTCGCTAAGAACGTTTTTCACCTGCAAAAACTCATCAGTGCGGTCTCCTCCGATGATGGTGAATCCAAACCCTTGGGGGCTCTTCTTCAGTGCTGTGTGGTACATCTCCCCCTTTAGTTCGCTGGGGTCTGAAGTGAAGCTGAACCCACCTACCTTACCTGCAAAAAAAGAGCACATGTGTGTGTAAAATGGCTGTTTGTAAAGAGCGTATGGAGAGGGAGGTGTGAGAAGTGAAACAACAAGCTATATTAAACTATTTAAATCTCCAAACAGCGTTGACATAAAAATGGAGCAACACAGATTAATACATTCATATCCCCCTTGAAAGACAGCACAATTCTTCCATGTCTGCATTGAATGTCAATGATGACACACATTATGTGCTGAGGAACAACATAGTAATTAGTCACTTCTAATTAACAGGCATGATGTACATGTCTAAACTAGATAAACCCATCAACAGGGACCTTGTTGTGTATCCCTTGATATGAGCAGACACACAGATACAATCATATAAATGTTAGCTTAAGATGCTAATTCACTTGCAACCGGTTTTGTGCTTCCACTTTTTACAGAACCATGGAGCAAAATAGCAATTTAATACCTCTGACAGTGTCCTCTCTTATCCTACTGCAGTCAATGATGCAGAAAAAAAGAGGTTTGTCATTGTAGACTTTTTATAACTTGAGTAAGGAACAACTTAAGGTCAGTAGCAACATCAATACGGACCTGCTGCTCGGCTGTGGCATACGCTATACTCTAGATAACCAACTGTCAGGGTCACACTGAATTAAACGGAGCAGCTTCCCTATCTGGCATTACTGCGGTATCAGCACTTTAGATCATGGACACTCCATTTTTCCCTTGCTGCTTGATGGACTCTGGCCTTTACTGCGTTATAGCTTTGAATCAAACACACTAAAACTGAAGCCAGAGGGTGATATATGAAGCACATTCTAGCAACTTTGCGTTATTTCAGAGCTTTCGATGTAGCTGGATGTGGCAATTGAATGCAATACATATCATTAAGGTTTTAGAAATGGTGCATACATTTTTAAAGACGCTGCCAGTTTATTTATGTACAACATTGTTTGATTGCAGTAAAACAACCTCAAAGCTCACAGGACAAAATAACATTACTAGTACAATAGTTACAGAAAAGCTGGCATTATACTTTAAATTCCTTATTGGCAACAAATCCCATCAAAAGACCAAAACCAATAACGTTTTATCTGTATACGCATGCCTATATACTGCTATAGAAGCAGAAGATTGCCATTGTATTTTATATTAAAAGAGAAAGAAAAAATATATCTTTAAACAGCCTGGAAATGTACATCTTCAACAGGTCCCTGCTGCAGTCTGTAATCCCCACATGCTTCAAACACTCCACCATCGTTCCTGTCCCCAAAAAGACAATAATCACCAGCCTCAACGACTATCGCCCTGTAGCACTCACTTCCATCATAATGAAGTATTTTGAGCGGTTAGTCAAAACATTCATCACCTCCTCCCTCCCTGACTCTCTGGACCCCCTGCAGTTTGCCTACAGAGCAAACAGGTCCACAGACAACGCCATAGCCCTCACCATCCACACTGCCCTCTCACACCTGGACCAGAGGAACACATATGTGAGAATGCTGTTCATTGATTACAGTTCAGCATTCAATACCATTGTGCCCTCCAAGCTTGTCATCAAGCTCAGAGACCTCGGGCTCAACAGCGCCCTCTGTGACTGGATCCTGAACTTCCTGACGGGCAGACCCCAGGCGGTGCGGGTGGGAAACATCACATCATCCACCCTGATCCTCAACACCGGAGCCCCTCAAGGCTGCATGTTCAGTCCTCGCCTCTACTCCCTGTTCACTCACGACTGCGTGGCCAGCTCCAACACCATCGTGAAGTTTGCCGACGACACGACCGTCATCGGCCAGATCACAGATGGCGACGAGACGGCGTACAGAGAGGAGGTGGAAAACCTGACATCTCGGTGCCAGGATAACAACCTCCATCTCAACGTCAGCAAAACAAAGGAGCTGATTGTGGATTACAGGAAGCAGCAGGGAGAGGGACACACCCCCATCGCCATCAATGGGACTACGGTGGAGAGATTCAGCAGCTTCAGGTTCCTTGGGGTCCACATCACTGAGAACCTGACATGGACTCTTCAAACCACCACCATCATCAAGAAAGCTCGACAGCGGTTCTTCTTCCTCCGCAGGCTGAAGAGGTTCAATATGGACTCCAGGATACTCTGCAACCTCTACAGGTGCACCATAGAGAGTATCCTAACGGGCTGCATCACGGCCTGGTACGGCAGCTGCACCAACCTCAATTGTAAGGCTGTACAGAGGGTGGTGAAAACTACACAGAACATCACCAGGACGGAGCTACCATCCATGGAGGACCTTTACTCCCAGCGGCTCAGGAAGAAAGCCCTCCGGATTATAAAAGACCCCCAACACCCCAGCCACAAACTGTTCACACTGCTGCCGTCTGGCAGGCGGTACCGCAGCATCCGGACTAAAACCACCAGATTCAGAGACAGTTTCATCCCACAAGCAATAAGACTGTTAAACACCTGAACTGTTGAAATAACATCCATAACATTCATCTTCTACTTATTAATTATTTATCTATTTATCTAATATATCATTCCAATAAATGGGGCGAAGCCTGCAAGCTAGTTCAGGCAGTCAACTCGAGCAATTATGCTGCATTCATACATAACGCCCCTTGCCACTCTACGACCAACCAAACAGAGTCTCCGTAATATGCCGCTCTATTTAACCTGCCAGATCTCTCTCCATGCATTGCTTGCTGCTGCTATTGCTGCAGCTACCTCTACGTCGCTGCTGCTTGCCTGCCTCACCACCACCCCAGCTTCCAACCCAGCTTCCACCTGTAGGCTTGGGGGTTAGTTATTTAATCATCACTCATCGTGCTATGTATATCTGTGGAGTGATGATGCCCGAGCCTAGTCGCCAAACTCTACTATATGCTGCTTCTAATAAACATGTTAAAGAACCACTTGAGTTGTCTGACTGAACTTGCATATAGACTCTATTTCACTTTTTTAACTATTTTTCTTTTTGTATTTACTATTAACTTGCACTATATGTTTCTGTTTATCTGTGTTATTGTGTTGCACTGTTGGAGAAGCCTGTGACACAAGATTTTCATCGGCATAACTACACTGTAGCTATGCTGGTATAACAAAACAAAGAACCTTGAATTCATTGTTGTTGTTTTTAATACAATTAAGTTTGTTGACAATAAGAAAATGATGGAATATGACCAGTGGTTCTGGTTATGAATCATGCCTGAGAAGGAGCCTAATCAGATGGTCTGTGGTCCGATTCCAACTCCCCACAGTCAACATTGTTGTATTCTTGTGCAAGATACT
Source organism: Notothenia coriiceps (assembly GCF_000735185.1). Taxonomy (NCBI): domain Eukaryota; kingdom Metazoa; phylum Chordata; class Actinopteri; order Perciformes; family Nototheniidae; genus Notothenia; species Notothenia coriiceps. Next base: position 223,535 of record NW_011341434.1, read on the forward strand.
TTCCCAAAGTAGCTCCCGACTGCATGTCCAAAAGTGTGTGAGTGTGTATAGCAGCCTCTGCCTCTGTATAAATGTGTGAATGGGTAAATGCTGACTTGTGTTGTAAAAGCGCTTGGAGGGGTCGTAAAGACTGGAAAAGCACTCTATAAACGCAGTGCATTTACCTTTGGCTAAATGTATATGTGCCAATTGTATGTGTCTTTTGAGATCTGCTGCTAAAATTGGATCTGAGAAAACTGCATCACTGCATATGTACGGCTCACCTGAGAATAACTGCTCTGTGTCTGTTCATTTAAAGCTGCATATCTTCTTCCAATTCCACCTTTTTATCTCTCTCTGTTGCACATGGTGATTGGACGGTGCCACATTTTTTCGTATTTCCCCTCTCATTTCCTTCAGTTTTTAAAAACCCTATAACTTTCAGAGGCGTGTGTGAGGAGTTTAAACGCAGGCACTCTCATACTATCAAATGGTTCATCAGTCATAAACATCCAGCGCAGACATGAACGGCTCTGAGTGAGTGTAACTTATCACAGTCGTGTGCACTTCAGATGTCCACACTGTAGCATGGATCAAACAAAGCTCATTTGCATAATCACATTCAGATTGCTAGAAAAAAACACTAAAAATTGTTTGTTGTTTCTTCTTGCCGCCAGTGAGTGCTAAAATAACCATTCTACTGCGCTTTTGTGTGTGAATAAACAAACAGAGGTAATGGAGGGCGAATGAAATGCAGGAGGAAGTGAGTGTGGCGTGTGCGAGTCTGTACTTGTGTGGGAGAGTCCAAGGATGGTCTCTGTGCCAATGTTTGTGGGCAGACTTTGAAAGCCAGAGGCAGATAAAAACCATCAGATCCACCGCATCAAACAGCCATGGTCTTTGATTAGTGTGACTCAATTGCATTGTAAATCTCAAGCGACATTATTCAGCATAATTGGGAAGACATCTCTCTTACTACATCAATGGAGCAATAGTTTCAGCTGTATCCAAAAAATGAACCTTGAACATCGGAATTTGAAAACAACTGTCAATGTAAGACAGGGATATATCCTGTAAACAAGCTATCAGAACAAAGCAACATGTGGGCACAAAGCTTGGTCATATAATTCCTCTATAATCATACTATAATGTCATGTCAAGCTGGTGAAAATAAGTAGTGAATCATTTCGCAACATTTACTGTGTTTCACTCCTTGGGAACCTATCTTGGAGAACTGTAACAATCTTTATTCTGGCCCGAGGTGTAACCGTCGCCTCATGCCTTGGTTTCATAATGGCAGCCCACTGACAGCTCAATAGGTTGTGTAATCGGTAATCAGGGGCGAGATGGCGGTTTCCTGAGTCCCTACACACCTGAGCAGAGAGATGTCTGATTACGCTTGGCCTCTCTGACGTGCTGTTCCACCAGCTGTTGCCACATGCACCGCTAAAAGCTGGCCTCCTCCCCTGAATTCCCTCTCGCACTCCCTGGAACCCTTCCAGCGCTACACGCCTGTCTGTCTCCACTGCTGCAGCACACTAATCTATTATACATCCATTGTAATGAAAACATACTTAATTCATAATGTTTATTGCAGCAGAAAAATGGCTTGTCAAGGTAAAGAACAAACCATTATCGCAGCAATGAGGGAAAAACACGAGCGAACCAGAGTAGAACATGCTCATTTTGATAATCTATTACTGTTTGAGGCTACTGGAAGGTTGACACGTTCAGCTGACCTTGCATGAAATGATGACATTCCGACTGCTTTCTATTCCCGGAAAACAAATTCATCACAGCGCAGCACAGCGACTGAGGTGAAAATGTTAGACTCGGTGCAGAGCAAACGCGAAAATAATTATACAGTGTAGTTGAACTTAATTTGAGATAATTGCCTTATGCTCATGTCCAGAGTGATTAAAAATGAGTATGGAAATAAAATAAAAAGTTACACAGCTGCAAAGAAGCCAAAAATACAGCTGTTGTTCTATAACATCACAGATACTAGTGCAGTGAAAACAAGGTTTAAAAATATTAACACAAAAAGGTAAGATGTTTTACATATGCACAGGAACAGAGGGATTTGTCATTTTCATTTGAGATGACTTAAGCTTTACTGGAATTTCCTGCTGCGTTGTTTCTACACAGAAAGACAATGACAAGTGTGAAAGTCGGAAAGCTGGTGGATTAATTATAGTTATACATGTGCATGCATGTCTGATGAGGGAGGTGTCCAAACCCACGACGCAGGGTACAATATGATATCTTGTGATGTTTTAAAAAAAGTCTCTGTTCCATTTATTGGAGCAGATATGTCGCAATTGCAGCAGTTGCACTTTTTTAACGTGTGTAAGATCAAATTCTGTGTGCCCTAACCTAAACTCCTCTGCAGTAATATAAGTTTGTCTTTCTGTCTTTACACTCCAAAGGGAGAGCAAAGGAGAGGGGGACAGATTTTGTAGAGTTGTTACCTTGGGTAGGTGTTGCTGCGGCTTGTTGGATCGCAGCCGTCTCCTGGCTCAGCTTCTTTTTTGCCTCCAGGACCGGGTTCTCAAACTGGGTTTTCTGGTTGATGTGGCTGCAACAAAAACAGGCTCAGATTTAAGAGACCTGCAAACACACACACTAAATATCTACACACACACCTCTGACCTTTTGATGTTAGTACGCCACTTTTTCACAATTAAGTATGCATGCACCTTCCCCATAAAGGAATCATGATGTTCCAACACATGGATGCTAACGTTGCACCATTATAAATACATTCATAGACACAGCACACGTAAAGTAAAGGATGGCGTGCCTCCCCTTTATGTGGGGAAGGTAGTATAGCTGTTAGCGATTGTGTATTGTCGGAAATGAACCCCTAACTGCCAGCAACATCCTGTTCCTCTACTAAAAAGGTAAACGGCCTGTTGTCCCCCTGGCATACAAAGCACAGCATCACAGGGAGCTCATTTCAAGTGAAAACACTGGCAGCCATAAGCCCCATCTTCACGCCATTGACTCTCCTTGTCCAAACAGTAAGAGCTTCTCTCCCGTGTCACTCTTTCTAACTAGGAGGGATCCTACTGCAGTCTGAGCACTAACACAATGCGAGTCCCCATTTTATTTTCATCACAACAGATTGCTACCTCACCTCCCAGCCCCCCTCTCTCCTCCCTTCATGCGTTCTAGTTGCTCCCCACTTCTCTCTATTCCTGGTACAATAACTGTGTTTCACTGATTCTGCTGGGGTGGTGAGGAGGAAAACCACATTTTGCAAATGTACAAACAATATGCACAGAGAAGTATACACAGACTCGGCATTCTGCACACACGCTCATTACGCTAACACTGGCAGAGCACAATCAGACTAGTGTTCTCATACAGGTCACTGCGATGTTACCCTCAGAGATTCATTTTGCCACCCACTGCTAAACAATGGGAAAATATTGATCAGAAACTTCAATCGTTCTCCTCGGCTGAGATGAACAAAACAAGCTGTATGCTTCATAGATTTGTTTATTTATTTATTTTAAGTATTGATTCATGCTGGTCCACTGCTAATGTACACTTAGCAGTGTAATAGGCACTCGGACCCTTCTGGTGAAATGCATTTGTGTGTTATGTGCATCTACGAGGAACAGATGGAGTGCTTGGATATTGCATATATCAATAAGTCGATACAACTTACTCAACGTAGTATGTGCCGTACTGTGGATCGTCAATTTCCTCCCAGCCGTAAGGAAGCTCTGCAGAGAGAAGACAGGGTGCTCAGGCAAAGATGCAAATGGAGTTCACATAAAGATAACAGAAGGAAAGAAAGAAGAAGAGCTGGCACAATGTTTCCAGTCAATCATCTGGGAGTTAACACATTCAACATCGAGGTGATGAACAGCAGTAGTTACCAGTGTATTTCTTTCCCCCAGAATGGGACATTTAGCATAAGGCAGTAGCCATGGAAATCGCGTACAATTATAAAGTGAAAATTTCCGTGGTTTTAAGAAGCAGGCCGGCTGGAATGGCTGATGTACGCTATGCCCTGAACATATCAGGGCGGCGGGAGAGAAAAGAGCTCTTCACGCAAGAGAGAGCTCTGGAGTAGCTTTTCAGAAGCAACACACCAACTAGCGTTCTGTCCGCCTGTAAAAAATCCATTAAAACCCGGCTGGAAGGGTCCCACTCTTTGAACCGTGGCCATTCTCTGTCTCTGCCTGCACTTAGGCCAACATTAGCATCCTGGGGATACAGGAATTCCTCAAAGTAGATCCCAGCTTTAGGTAAATTAGGTCATAAGGCTGAGGGTTACTGTTGGATGACATGTGGATTCAAAGACAAGTCTTATTTTAGCCCAGTTGGTTGTCTGATTAAAAGTGTAAAGTGATGGATCATGTAATGTGGAGCACATACAATAGAGGTATGCCCTTGTGTAAATACATGTGCAGTGGTTAATGGGATGACTCTATGCTTGAGAACCCCAGCTGAGTAGTGCAGCCTACATACCTCCATCCTCACACTTCTCAGGGGGCTTTGCCTTCTTCGCCAAGCGGGGGTCCAACCACGTGGTCGTCTTTGTATTGTGACTGCGGAGCACAAAAGCAGACAGTAAATATCAGCTATAAAGACCTGTGCCAGCAGAGAAACCGCTGCTGAGGCACAAGAAGCCAATAAAAGAATAGTTAATAACTGAAGAACGACAACCGAGTCCCCTATTAAATATGCCTTTGTACACAAGAGCCACTGGATTCATTCTAGAAACATCTGATCCATCGGTTTATGTTCAGCTGTCACATTACCGTGTTTATGGTTACGTGGCCTTTTAAAGAGGGTTAAAAAAACACTGAATGAGACACCAGACAAAGTGGTTTATCCTCAAATGTGTTAACAACTGGGGTGTGTAATCAGGAGGAAAATCACAATGGTCTTCAGGTATCTTTACAGACGTGTGGCTTGGAGCCAAATATGAATAAAACACAGGAGCTTGCATGCACACACATGTTCTGTACTGTACTGTAAATACACCCACACATAGTACATACTGCTGAGAGAGGCTTGTTTATTGATTGTTCTTAAATCAAAGTATTGATTGGTTTAGAGAAGAGCTTCACACGTATTTATGTTTGGCAAAGTTAACACTCGAAACGATTGCGGCCAATAAATCAGACTATTTACACTGAAGCTCTGAGCTTTACTTACACAATAAGTGAGGGGCCTGGAATATCATTGCAGTCATAAAGGAAACATCACTTTATGTGCATTTTAGGCTTCTGGATAGATACTGGTTTGATACAAACAGACCCATTATCTGTGTTTCCTTATGCTATAACAGGGCTTCTAAAACCAAGGTCCGGATCCAGACCGAACTGCAAATCAATCCGGACCGAACCCTGTGTCCCATTATGAAAAAAGAAAATTATTATTTTTTAATAAAATAATTATACAAAAGAAAAAAAGAAAAACGTTCTGATTCTGATGCAAATTAAGGTATATTTTCTTGTGTCTGACGCGTTGTGAGAATGAACGTACATTTATATATATATATATATATATATTTACTTGTGTGCGCGAGCGTGACACGCATTGCAGACCGCAAGTTAACCGCAAGTTTACCTTGACTTTCTAATGCCTTTTTTGCCGAGGTTCAAGGCATTGGCTCCAGACAAACAGTGCCATTTCTCCCACTAGTTCAAGCCACCATACTGTATGTTGGCTTGTATGGTGGTTTACTTCACCCAGTAAAATGGCTCACTTATCTGTTTTTAATAGTTTTTTGGCCTTAGAACTGCTGGAAATTCTTGTTTGTATAATCACTTCATTGTTGCATATTGCATAATATGCAATAAGAAAAGTATGAAATATTACTAGATTTTCACCTAGTTGCATGTTATTAGGTTAAACTATTTTAGGTAAAACTATTGCAGTTTTTTTTAACTGTAACTACAATACATTCAACATTATTGAAAGTAATAATCAATTTTGGTTGATACTTATTTTAATAGATTAACTAAATCATTTGGAGATTGCATTTCTTTTTTATCAGTGACAGGTGTTTCTTCTATTTTCTCAAGCATTTAAATAAAGGAAGGTGCATAATGGCAAAAACCTTTCTCTGTATACACTATTGCAGTATATACTGTATTGTAAGAACGCATTTCCAGAAACACAACTGGCTTATAATAATAAAAGACACAGAAGTTCTGTGAACCCTCATTATGAAAGAGAATGGAATGTCCGGCATTATATTACTTATTAAACTTATTGAAATTAATCATTGCTCATTAAATATATCTATGCATTAGAATGGATGTTCATAATGAGTCAGTTCCCTAATTGACCTCTTGACCCGTGTGATGTGTCTTGCACTTACTCTATGAAGTAGACCATGCCAGTCTCGGTGTAAGCCATCTCCCAGTTTAAGGGCAAGGGCTCCAGGCTGTCATCGCGAGGAAGAGAGCTCCATGTACGGAAGTCCATGCTGCTGCTTGACTGGGTGTAGCTGGGCACTGCTTTCCTCCAGTCTGCCCCCTCTTTGAGCTCTGGAGAAAGGAAGAAAAAACAGGCATGAAGCAGAGCAGGCAGAGTGGATGGTTAGCCAGCGGGAACACCTCTGCCCCTCTGTGTTCCTGCGAGCTGCAGGGGAGTGGAGGAAGAGCTGCTGTCGCTCACAGGATTTGGATGTGAGAGATAGTGTGTGTGTGTTCGCCAAAGGGCTGTTTTACATTTGCATGTGCACACTGTTAATGCGCATGTGTTTATGTACATTCCCTGTGGGTTGCAATGATAGTGGCAGCGATTCACATTGGAAAGGGCCATTTGAGCCTGAGGCAGTTCCTGTATGATAATACTTAACTGCTGCTCTTCACCTATATATACCACTGCATTAGTGAAACACCATTATTGAGAAGCTGCTCTACACTGAACAGGAAACATACAACAAAAGCCGCCCTAATGCATTTAGCATTTCACACCTTCCCTCAGAAGATGGTTATAAAGGGATGAAACACGAGTTCTTTTCATCCCTTTCTTTTAACCTCCTCGCAACAGAGGATGATGCCTAAAGATGATAGGCACACCACATTTAGGGATGTTGCGTCTTGAATGAGATCATTATATCTGAATTTTAGATTAAATACATAATTTGTACAAAAAAAGCAAACAAAGAGCCCCTTCAGCAGGATCTAAAACACATTCTTCTTTTTCCGCTCTGATCAAAAACACAAAGCTGCGTTTTTCTATTTAAAGGGGCACAAACACACAGTAGATGCACATCTGTTCAAAGAGCCATGTAAACACTTGAAGCAGCCTGAGGGCACAGGCCTGAAGTAGAGCCGGGGACATCAGGTTCACAGCAGGGTGAGGGCCCACTTAACAGGGGGGAGGGGGAGGGTGATAAGGACAGACAGAGCAAAGATGGGGGGAAAGCTGCAGTCAAGACTTTAGAGACTTAGAGCTCACATTTTCCATTAACCTCTTTTTTTATTCACCCATAACTCTGCCCATCTATGGCCGGTCTGAGACTCCTCTGCCACAGCTGTAGCAGAGCAGCCATTTGTGACTGCTTTCTTTCCATAAAAAGAGCTCCTGGATGTCTGGGCATCATTTCCTGTTTGATTTCAATATGACAGAGCATTTGGGTAAACAGACTTTGGATTTCTGTGAATCCTTTGTACAGCTGAGCAAGCACTGTTTGAGCCGTGACTGTCAAAACAATGTTTCATTGTGGAAAGAAAAATACCATTTTCAGTTTGGACGTGCATCGATGTTAACCTCAATTCTCTCACTATAAAAACCCAGGTATGGCGCACGCACAGTATGTAACCCATTTCTGTTGTGGGGGATGTTCTTGAGCATTAAGGACATATTTGTTCCTCAGAGAGCAGAGGAGTTGTCCTGATTGATCACACACACACTGTCCGGCTATCTGGATGAGACTTTCTCAAGGTGACCTGTGGTACGTCGATAAAGGGGG